>NW_016690512.1:23712-160447 GCF_001604755.1 Lepidothrix coronata | reverse complement strand
CTCCCCGCCCCGCACAGCTGGCCGGCCCCGGCGCTGCTCCTGCCCCGCCCCGCTCCCTGCCCCGCTCCCCGCCCCGCACAGCTGGCCGGCCCCGGCGCTGCTCCTGCCCCGCCCCGCTCCCTGCCCCGCTCCCCGCCCCGCACAGCCGGCCGACCCCGGCGCTGCTCCTGTCCCCGCTGGGCCCGCCGCCTGCTCCCGGCGTCGCTCGGGAAGATGGCGCTGCGTGTCCAGGTCGGTGCGCCCCGGCAGAGCGGTGAGGCCGGCGGGACCTCGACTGGTCGTTGGAGCGCGCCGGGCTGTGCGGGGCCGAGGCCGCCGTGGGGCTGCCCTGGGGGACGAGCCGGGAGCTCGGGGCGGGAGAGGGCTCCTGAGGTACGCGGTGGAGCCCTCAGGTGGTGCGGGGCGGCTGCGGCCCGGTGGCCGAGCGGAGCAGGGGCCGTAGGATGCGGAGCGCCGACCTGGCAGCGGGGCGACAGGTGCCCAGAGCCGCCCTGCCCGCGGAGCCGCGGCGGTCCCGGCTGGGCTGTCGGCAGCGGGACACGCCGTACGGAGCCGGTACCGGCGGGCGGGTTCGTGCTGCCATCGCCCCGCCGTGCGCTCCCCGGGAGCCGCTGTCGGGTTGCGGCGGCTCCACGGCGCTGAAACAGCCGCACCTGCTCCCCGGTGCCACCGCGCTCTGAAGGCGGCGCTGGGCTCCTCCGCCACTTCTTCGCTGAAAACCAGAGGCAGCCGCGCTCCGGGACTTGTCCGAGACGAACATCAGCCACTGAAACTGCCCTCAAACAAGGGAGGAAGGAAAGGGGAAGCGGGAAAGGGCCTCGGGAGACACCGCGATGTCAGGCGTGTGCCGTCATCTCTCGCGGCTTCACTGCACTGGTGGCAGCAGGCTCTGACACTGTTAGAGAGGCCATTTTAGGCATTTATTTAAATACTTGGGTACCAGGCACGGCACATAAAAGGACCACTATCCCTTTTTTCTTTTTTTCTTTTTTTTTTTTTTTTAACTGGCAATTCAGTTACATGCATCATGTTGCTCTTGCATAAACCTGGTGGAACTTTCTTCATAGAGTGTTTTCAGTCAGCAAATTCTGATTAAAATCAAAACATCTCAGGGAATTTGTTAGTGTCAGCAAAACTTCGATTAGGAGCCTGCCTGGTTTCCTGCGAGTTTGCTTGGCTCGTGGGCTGCCTGGGGGTTTCTACGGGGACAGGCCCCCAGCATTTCTGGCCCTTGGTTCTTTCACAGGAGAGTTTCCAGGGACGTCGGGGGAGCTGGAGAGGTAGGACTAGAAGTATCCAGAGAACTTTATTCAGCATATTCATGAGTGTTATGGAAACGTGACAACCGGGGGGGGGGGTGGGAAATCATAGTATCTAACGTTTTTTATTAGGATGTGAATCTGTTTCTTGGAAAAAGTTCCAGTTCTTTGTGATCAAAAACACCATTTCTTATTCAGGTCTGTTTCTACTCCCATCTCACTTATAGCAGCCAGCATCTGGTAGCTGGATTGTCTCCACTGATACAGTTGTTTTCTCAGGAATCACCTTTCAGCTCTTGATCAGGGTTTGAGTAAGTGAGGTATCTGAAGGCATTTTTATCTCATATTAAAGAAGGTATTGTGACAGTCTTGTGTTTCCTTAGAGAAAATACCTATCTAATCTAGAGAGAGCTTGTTTTTAACTATTCATTGTTTTCTCCGATTACTTTTTTCTTAATAAAGTTAAATAATACCTCTGTTGCTCAGCCGAGTTGCCATCACACACAAGATGGTTGTATTTGCTGATTTCAAGTCGTATTTTTTGGTTTTGCTATCAGAATCAAGGAAAAGCAGCACATTTCCTCAGTACCACACTTAAAATGTAACCCAGAGAACATCTAACAAGTTCACTGGCAGTCTGAGAATTCTGAGCACTTTGTGGCCATGCCTCCAGCCTGTCAATAAGAACCTTTGTCATAACATTCTCCTGAGAACACACATGTCCAAATAAAGTATTTCAAAGAGCTGCATGTCATCAGTCTCAATATCCAATAAACCAGCTGTTCTTTGAATATCATTATCTAGTGTTTGTTCAGGCCTTACTTTTTTTAGCTGTCCTTCATAATTCTAACTTGTCAACAAGAAGTGATCCTTAGCCTAAATTTCTACATTTTGGTGTAACCTGAACATATTAACACTGTGCATTAAAGTGCACAGTGAATCCACTGTCAATTCTTTGTGTATAAATGATTGTTTAGCCAGCTTATAAATAATTTGCTATTTTAATGTCAGTTATCGTAGAGGTGATTTAGACCTTGGTGATTGGGCTGAAAGTTTTATTCTGTACTTTCTCAAACTTGTTGCCAAATTTGTCCAGACTTGAAAGTCAAATTTCTAATCAAATATAAGAGGGTCTTTAACTTTTGCTGACTATGGCACGATAGTTTGTTTCGTGCTTCTTAGTTTGTATTGGGCTTGTTCCGTTATGGAACGATTCATTGTAGTTATGTCTGTAGTTATGTACTCCTCTTTGCTAGATGTCCTTATTTGCAAGTTTTGCCCCAGTTGTGTGGGGTTTGTGTTGTATTTTCCCTAATGTATATGCTTGCATTTTATGAGCCTTAATGAGCTTCAATTGGTATGGATCTTGCCTCATTTAAAATTGCATTACTGGGATTGTTACCTGTTCCTTATTTTTCCTTTACTCTCTCTCAGTGTAGGAGAGGGAAAAACAAAAGCAAAAGAGGTCTCTGTTGAGCTCAGCATTTGAGGTACTCGATCTGTTCACTCTAGGAGCAAATATCCTGTTTCTTAAAACTTCTCCAATGGAACAAGTACATGGCTACTTTTTGATTGAAAATCAGGGACTCCTAAAATACCATCATTACTGAAATGCAGAAGGTGCAGATCAAATCCAGAGGCTACCTGTGCACAACAAAAATGAGGAAAAGACGATGATCTTTTTTTAATGTCTCAAGGAAATTACATGCTTTGATTGACAAAACCAAATGTATTTTAGTTGCCAAAGACACTGTCTTGGAATTTTAAAAGACATTTGAACTACAGTATATGTGAGATAGATTGTGCTGAAATCCAGTCTTTTATTTAAAGTGCAAAACATATGTTTGGAAGGGCTGGTGAACAGGATTTTGGTTCAAGCTTTTAAATGAGATTGGTGAAACACTATGTGTTCTCTTTTCTTTCTAGACCACACTCAAATCATGAAGTACTTGCCAGGTACCTTCTAATGACATGGCCACTTTAGGAGAGTTACATGGGCTTTGGGAACCTGATGGATGCTAAAACTTCTGTTTATGTAATGGTTCCTAAAGGTGCTCAAAGGGTTCATCTCTCTTGTGAGACAGTGACTAGTAGATATAAATCATACTGCTCACATAGGAGTGAGAGGTTTCACACACACACCTTCTCAACCAAAGAGAACTTTTTCAGCTTCTAAGCGGAGAGGAGTTTTAGCTCTAGTCTTGCTACTACAGCTTCTAAATTGTCCCATCTTTCACTGATATTTGCATGAATAGATGCATACAAAGCTAATTTTTTCTGGATGTGGTAATTTGATGAGTTTTACTGGTTTTAAAATAAATTTGCCAGAAGTTTTCCAGGTAGCATAACTCAAACTTGACAATTCTCCATCTTTTCATCTCCCTTTGGGCTTCCCATCTGAAGGCTCAGAAAAACAGATGGATTGAACCATAGTAAAAAATACTTTGATAGCTAAGAGAAGAAATGGCAGTTTAATTTCAGTTATTTTGCCTTCTTGTCGCAGAAGGCATCCTAATTTTTTCTAATTGAATTGTGAAACAAGTGGAAAGCTGAGCATAGGTAAGAGTTCATATTTCTGCTATGGTATCTAAAATTATAAACAAAGAAATCTTATGTGGCTGAAAAGTCTTTGTGGAAGTTTCAGTCATGTTGTTCCCTTAAGAGAGTCTGGCAGAAGTAGAAGTACTCTGTAACCACCTGTCTGGAGGAACTGATCCAGCCTAGCAAACGCAAGCTGAGAAGGTCCTGCCAGAATTTATTGATAGCCCTGAATGTCTCAGCCAACGCCAGCAGCTGTGGGAACAAGGCATGGTGAATGTCTGGGAGGTGTGTTATCCACGAAGGTGATTATGCTCGTGGAAGCTCACGTAGATTTCTCAGTCATGGGCCACTACTAGGTCAGGACAATTTAGGCAAAATGCTTTTCTCTTTTTTTATCTAAATGATTTTTATCTAAATGGTCTTTGTGGAAGTGACTATAACCTGCACCAGAGATGTCAGGCACAAAAGGAGGAAGGATCTCAGCTTTCAGTACTTTCAGAGGGGTTATAATCAGGGGTTGTGTCATCTGTAGAGCAGTGTTGGGACACAGTGTGATATAATCTGGTGGTTCTCGTTTTGTTCTCGTTTCTAGCTATGAAACAGATATCATCCCATCAAAAGGGATGAAAGTTGCAGGTCTCAGCTTTTTTATCACTGTTTTGTAATTTATGTTTAGTTACAATGAAACAAAGATGGTACTAAAATACACCTTTGATAAAGTTTTGGTACACTTAACAAAATGATTTATTCATTATTTATCAGGTTTTGATGTATTTTCCCTGCCTTTATTTCACTCATTTTTGAATAATACCTTCTGATGTGTTTTTGTGGACATCCTACATGCAGATTCTAGCAGTAACGTGTCTGCCTAAGCTTGTCAGCAGGGCTCCCCACTGCCTGTTGAACACAGAATTGACATTTGTGAGTAATGTTTGTTGTTAAAATGTCATTATATGAGTTGGAGCTGAAACTCGGTTAAGCACAGTCTGGTTGTTCCCTCAGTTGTACTCACAATTTACCAAGCCTGGTTTTCATAAGGTGATCATCGTGTGAGAGTGAACGTAAAGGTGATTGTGAGATCTTCCATTGTTTCTCTGCAATTAACTCACAAATAACATTTTGTATTTTCAAAATTAAAATAAATATTTTTGCTCAGATTACTTCATATTTTAAAAAAAACGCTCATTTTTTCAAAGTAGACTTTGTATTTATTCCATAAGATGCTAAAGAGATTCAGCTCATGTTTGTAAAGGATAAAAGTTGCAGATATTTCTGGTACACCCGCTAGTCAGTCACGTCACGTTGCTGATGTTCAGCTCTTAATATTTGTAAAAGTCATGCAAAGGCAGCTTCAGACTTGCAGGAATAAGAGCCTACATAGTTTTCCTTACTTTTTAGGATTTATGTTAAAGCCATTGCTATATCCGAAAAGAATGAGCAAGTATGTGTTAGGTCTTTAATAGTGAAAAGGCTTTGCATAAGAACCTTATGACTCAGTTTGGATTTTTAGAAAATCTGCACTGTTGTGTCAGTTCTGTGGACAGCAGTACCCTGAAACACAGGGCTGAGAACCTGCTGCTTCTGATAAAAGTTTTTAGTGTTCTTTTAGGTAAAAATTAACTTTAATCAACTTGAATTTTATACATTTCAACAACTTTTGAAACAGCTTAACTTCCTTTTAGTTAGAGCAGAGTTTCCAGAACTGCAATGTGCATTCCCATTCCATGGGATGTTCTATATTGAATTGAGAACATTCAGTAGGGACTTTTATCTGTGAAAACTTGTGTTTATTTTGAGTTGGCTGTGAGAGCTGCTGTTATGTAGTGAAATAATACCCAGTGTATGGGATTGTAATGAATAATTAGTGTTTTACCTGCCAGTAATTCAGTTCTCTGAATTAAAAAACTGTTTTCATGTGTCCTAGAGTAATGATCATGTATGTAATGTACTTTGTGTTACTAAACATTCAGCTGGATTTAGTAATTTAACAGAACTTACAGTTATTCTGCTAACTATAACAATTCTTTTTTTTTTAAATCCATAGCTTAAGTTTCTATTAGAATTATTTAGCTCATTTTCTTTACAGAAGACTTGTGTTGCTGATTTTAAAATGCTTTGTTACAAGAAATTACATTCTGAGCTATGTATCTTTTCAACCCAAACTGGCCCCTTTTGTCATCCAAGCTCTTATTCAAGTCATTGCTAAAATTACAAAATTAGGATGGTTTGATGTATCAAAAGATCAGCCTATCTTCAGAGACATTATTGCTGATGTAAAAAAATTTTTGCAGGTAGGAAACAATTTTTTACTTCTGCCGGTTTTTTTGTTTTTGTTTGGACCTCTTCATTTGTAGTTATTGGCATGTTATGTCTCTTAGTTTGATACTTGGGCGGCAAAAGCATAAAGAGCATTGCTGAAAGCAGAAGATGGCCCAGCAGTGAAGAACCAGGGTGGGTTTGGCGCTTGTGTGAGGTTGGGGAGTTTGATGCCTCACGGCATTCATGGTGCTGTCATGGGTTTTTGTTGGTTTTCTTTTTCCGAAACACTCTTTTGTAGTGTTGTAAAATAGCAGCTCCTGTTGTCAAGCCATTCTGTTTAATGCCTTCATTTTTTTCAGTTGCTGTGGAGATACATTTCTGATACATGTCTGTGTAAACATTAAGCCCAGTACTTCTGTTGACAAAAGTAATGGGAAAATTTAAGCTATTTTGCAATTTCCTTCCAGGATCATCCGTTACCTGTGTATGTGGTGGTGATCCTGGTAATTCAGCAAGAAAATATGAAGTTAACAGTTTTTGTTTCTTGCTAATGAGTTTCTCCTTTGCTTTTCAGTCTTACTTTGTTTATAATACTGTTTGAGTTAATGTACTTTTTGAGTTACTTTGGGAATGCCTAATAAAAGATAAGTTGCAATAATCTGTTTATTAAAAACAAACTCAAGTATACTTCTCTACCATTTTGCAGTTATTTTTATGAATGTACTATAATTGGAATTTGCATTTATTATTAAAATGATTGCAGTGTGACTCTTCAGTGTACAGCTCATTAAAAACAGAGATTTAAATACAAAATTTAGCTTCTTAAGAGATTTCTTTAGTTAAATTAAGAATTTCTGTGGAAAAGAAAATTAAGTCATAGATCTAGTGAATTAAATTTTATACAAAAATTGAAGAAATAATCCTTAAACAATATTAGATATGTCAATAATTAGCCAATGGTAGTTTCAAATACATATGCATTAGCATTCTGAATTGAGGTTCCTCCAGTGTGAATTTGAATGTGATTTATTATTGAGAAAGGGATTAGCAGTTCTTTTCCCAGCTCCTTCGTAATTATAATTAATAATAATGGCCAGTCTTCGCGAGCAAAGATTTGGGAAAGGTCATTAACCCTTTGAGCCTGCGCAGTGGATTTTTTAGGTGAGACACAGCGTGCGCTGAACTGAGCCCACCCTTTAATCCTGAGGTTCATCTGCTGGGGCCGAGCGAGCTTGGACAGTGGCAGTGAGGTCCCCAGGACGTAGGTTTGTTTAGAGTGACCTTCTCTTAGATGGATTGCCTCACAGGGCTGACGAGCTCCATCTGCCCGGGGGGCCGGGAATCGAACCCGGGTCACAGGGGTGAAAGTGCTGCACCCTAACCACTAGACCACCAGGGGCCTTCGTAATTAATCACACAGCTTTTCACATGTGATAATGGGGAGGTTGCATTTTCTATTTTTACATGTTTGCATGATCTAAGGAACATTCCTATGGACTATTTTAAGAATTTGAAATGTAAAGGAAAGTTGTGTTCAAATTACAGTATAGGATATTTAATCTTACTGAAGGCAGATAGGGCAGCAATGTTAATTTTGCCTGAGTGCTCCCCTCAGTTGTCTCTTCTGATTTGCTTTTGTGCAAGTGATGATGCAAAACAGATGGCAGTGAAAAGTTAGGCCCCTTGGTAAGTAGTCAGACTTTTCTTTAGTTGAACTTCGGGGGATCTTCAGAGTTGTAAAAATGAGTGTAATTGTGACAAATAGCAGGAAAATTTTGACAAGGATGACTTGACATTTTGGACACCGGGGGAGCTGAGGCTGCAAACTGCAACTGTGAAAGTACACATGGAGATCTTCCCCTGGCACAATGGCAAGGCCTCATTGCAGTTGATTTTAGTTATATTTAACAAAGTAGATTTAATTTTTCTATCAATGCTTTGTGGTAGCTCAGTGAAGACAGTTAGATTTTATTAATTATTTGCACAATTCTGCATTGTATCTGAATTTCAAAACATTTCAAGGGTCTTAATTTCTGATGATCAGATCGTACACTCAAATGGAAATACTGAACACCTCCTGCCTCACTTTTTAGACACAAGTTCTCAGAGATGAAATGTATGATTCGCTTCCAACCAATGCATTATAAACTACTGTAGAGGGAAAAGAATTAATTTTTTGACAGGTAGCATTGCAAAACTTTGTTTTTTCTGAGAGTACTCTGTGATCTTTTTCATCCATTCGTGGCTTAATTTTTTCTAATGGTTTGAATTTCATGCAGCTTGCCTTACAGGTACTAGAATACTGAACTTTGAGAAGTGTGTAGTAGTGACTTTCCAGACTGCAGTTACTTGGAGTTTATTTTCAGATGGGGTTTTGTTATCAGACAATTCTTAAAATTTATGATGAGGGTTTTTTCCAGAGATAATTAGGAAGCTTGAAGGTCTAGTTCCGTTAATGCTGATGAAATTTGGCGTGAAAGCCTTCTAAACAGCTTAGGATATCTCAGCCTAACAACTCCTCTTGATTCTAGAAATGTTGAAAAATATTAAGTACAATCTGATTGTAGTAATGCTGGAAAATGGTAACTACAAGTGCTGATATTTGAGCAATCCTGTCTTTTTTTTCCCGTAGGGCACTGTGGACCATAGTACAATAGGAGTAATGCTCCTCTCAGAACTGATTCGGGAAATTAATCTAGTAAGCATTGGTTTGTTTTTTTCCTTCTGCAAGTGATGCTGGTAAAGCCGTGGATGTTTCAGCCCTTCATAAAAATGGTTTGAGAAACATTTCTTAGACATCAAGGGATTAAAACACCTTCCTCCCGCACCAAAATACACAGAGGCACAAGAAATTCTTAGTACAGGGACTCTACCAGTACCAGATACGTTTCCCTCATCACGGTCACCAGAACTAGTAAAACCAAGTGAAGTGAACAATCAACTTTTTCAGTTGTATTTCTGCTAATGACTTTCTTTGCTTACATCTTACCCCGAGGAAGTGCCTCAAACCTGTCCATCCAGAAAGAGGAACAAACTTGAAGGGAAAAAAGGAGATGTGTCAAAAACCTGATGAGACCTGCATTTAGTGCTGGACCATCATTTTAATTTCTAGTGTCAAATAATTAATCTGCCAGATGTCCTCTTCATCTAGTTTGAGCAAGGAAGGGAGCGTTGTTTATTCTGTCCTTACTTTTCTCAGGGTGATTATTCAAGACCCTCAGCAAAACATTGTAAAATAGCTGCCTCATTCCATGACACCTCCCTGAAGGACATACTGATGCTTGTGTGCTCTCTTTTGAAGGAGGTGAGGCTTTTTATAATTGAACCTAAATTGTTAATGTCATTATTGTCCCTTAATATTTTCTGGCTTGATGAACTCTGTACTTAAATGGATTACATGACACCCAATTAAGCTCAAGTGACCAAAAAGGATTCAAAGACAAAAATGTCTATCTTCTTCCTTCCCTGCCTCTCTTACTGTCTCTCAATCTCTCTGTGCCGTCTCTCTCTTTTTATATCTTGCCAGAAAGGTTGAACTATCTAAATTCTGGGCTTGTCTTCTTTTTATGTTTTGCTGGGTCCTACCATCTCAGTATTTGCTAAAAGAATTAATTCACTGAACTGGAAGCAACCAAAAAGAAAGACAAATTCTTGTGGTTAGGCAGCGCAGTCAAATCAAGCCAAGATGTTTTTCTCCTTCACTAGTTCCCTCATCCTCTCTATAACATTGTGGGGTAATTGAAGCCTCTCAAGAGCCTTGACAGGAGGTGGTGAAGAGCAGCATGCTGTAAGCTGGGTCTCTAAGCTGACATCAGAGCTGGAATGATTTTGTGCTGATCAAGACCTTCCATAGCAGTGGAAGTGGCACCATCAGGTACATTCTACTTCTCTTAAGTTCACATATCTCTGCTTTTGAGAGCAACTTATTTTTTAAATGTTGCATGCCCAGAGAGTGATGGGGAACGATGCTGCGTCCAGTTGGCCACCGGTCACTGGTCGTGTCCCCCAGGGATCAGTGTTGGGCCCAATCCTGTTTAATATCTTTATTGATAATTTTAGATGAGGGGGTTGAGTCCACCATTAGCAAATTTGCAGATGACACCAAGCTGGGGGGGAGTGTTGATCTGCTGGAAGGCAGGAGGGCTCTGCAGAGGAACGTGGACAAGCTGGAGAGTTGGGCTGATTCCAAGGGGATGAAGTTCAAGCAGGCCAAGTGCCGGGTCCTGCCCTTTGGCCACAACAACCCCCTGCAGCCCCACGGGCTGGGACAGAGTGGCTGGAGAGCAGCCAGGCAGAAAAGGATGTGGGAGTGTGGATTGACAGGAAGCTGAACAGGAGCCAGCAGTGTGCCCAGGTGGCCAAGAAGGCCAATGGATCCTGGCCTGGCTCAGGAACAGTGTGGCAGCAGGAGCAGGGAAGTGATTCTTCCCCTGGACTCAGCGCTGGTGAGGCCACCCCTGGAGTGCTGCATCCAGTTCTGGGCCCCTGAGTTCAGGAAGGACATGGAGGGGAGCAGTGAGGCTGGGGAAGGGAGTGGAGCATAAGTGGTGTGAGGAGAGGCTGAGGGAGCTGGGGGTGTTCAGCCTGGAGAAGAGGAGGCTCACTGGAGACCTCCTCACTCTCTCCAGCTCCCTGCCAGGAGGTTGTAGCCAGGTGGGGGTTGGTCCCTTCCCCCAGGCAGCTATCCTGGGAGTAAGACAAGAGCGCTCGGTCTTCAGCTGTGCCAGGGAAGGTTTAGGTTGGATATTTGGAAGAAATTCTTTACAGAGAGGACATTCAGGCATTGGAGTGGGCTGCCCAGGGAAGTGATGGATTCTCCATCCCTGGAGGTTTTTAAGATGAAACTGGATGTGGCATTGAGTGCCATGCTCTAGTAACTGCAGTGGTAGTGGATCGAGGGTTGGACTTGATGATCTGACAGGTCCTTTCCAACCCGGCTGATTCTATGATTCTATGATTTCTATTCTCTGAATTACTTGAGAGTGCTTGTTTACTCAGTTTTTCTGAAAACCAACTATTTAGGTGTTGAAATTTGGACACAGCTGTTTAGACTAGAATTTAAACACAGGAGCCATCGCAGTGGGTCAGTAGATAGTGGCAGAAATTTCTTTTTGGCCCAAGGTGTAATTCTGAAGGTTGAGATATGTGATTGTGGTACTACTGTGAAAAATGAGATAAACTGTGTTAGCTTTAACTTCTTTCGCAGTATGTTTTTGGTCTAAGTAACATGTTTTACCCCACATTTGCAGTAAGTTTAAGGGACATGTGGTCAGCTACCACTGCTCAGGTGACAGGCAGTATATTTTTTTGGTACAGAATTAATTGTTCCAGAAATAATAACGTGTGAGCCCTCATCTCTCAAGAGGGACCGCTCTGCTACTCTGTGCAGGATGTTTTAAATCAGTGTTGGAATTGCATGTTAATGGAGAAATCATATGTAATTTAAAAGAAGAATTGAATACTTTTGGAACATTCTTTTTAGATAAAGTAAATCCCATTACACATTAAAGCATTAAATGGATGTGTGGGAACCTGTAGCCACTTTTCAGCTTTCTTCAGGTTCATCTGGTCTGCAGGTACTTGAATCTCTCATGCGTTGAAAAGTTTGTCTGAGTGACATCACAGGGATTTTCAGACAGAAATATAAAGAAATTATAATTGCTGTCTTTCTAATGCCAACTTTAGTATAGGAAGCTGGTTTTAGAAATATTTCAGTGTGTGCGTTACACTGAAAAATACACTCAACTACAAAGGTGGAATCACTAAAATAATTCCAAGAGTTTAAAGGTTAGAGAGGACTGCTGGCAGAACAGGTGGTTCCTATACAAGACAAGGAGAAATTCAAATTTCAAAGCTGAATTTATAATTTAGTGTCAATTCTAACATGATGTAACAGTTGTTATCAGGTTAATGAGGGACAGGGGCCTCTGGTGGTCTAGTGGTTAGGGTGCAGGACTCTCACCGCTGCGACCCGGGTTCGATTCCCAGCCCCCCGGGCAGATGGAGCTCGTCAGCCTTGTAAGGCAATCCATCTAAGAGAAGGTCACTCTAAACAAACCTACGTCCTGGGGACCTCACTGCCACTGTCCAAGTTTGCTTGGCCCCAGCAGATGAACCTCAGGATTAAAGGGTGGGCTCAGTTCAGTGCAAGCTGAGTCTCACCTAAAAAATCCGCTGCGCAGGCTCGAAGGGTTAATGACCTTTCCCAAATCTTCGCTCGCGAAGACTGGCCATTATAATGAGGGACAGTTGATATGAATTTCTGTCATCTGAATTAAAAAAGTTGTTAATAAACTTGAAATGTGACTTTGAATCTAAATAAGGAGCAGATGAACTAGATAAAGTTGTTGCATTTGCATTTACTTTGTTTCTTTTCTAGACAAAATTATGTCAATTTTCCCTCTAATGTTTGCAAACTATGTCAGTGACTAATGATTCATGTTTTCAGTGTCTTTATATTGTAATCTTGAGGTAATAATTTCTTTCAAGATAAATGTTATTTAAATTACTGTTGTTACAGAAGTGGATCAATAAAATGTTCTTACTTACAGGATTTAGAGTTTAGGCTTCTGGACAGGTTGCTTTGCTTGCCAAGTCCCTTTTCATTCTGACACCACAGGGGTTATAAAGCAGTAGAGCCCCTGACAGCTCTATTTATATAGGTGTATATTTGTACAGAGCTATATGCAGATTACAGACTGCTCAGTTTTTTAAAGCCAGGTTTTCGTAGACTTCCAAGGAGCAGTGTGAGTATGCAGACTCTGAAACTCAATCTCTCTCCTCTGCAATTGCTGTTGTTCAGGTTGGGTCTCAGTTGTGACTGGGGCCCTCAGAAGCTACCTGGATGAATAAGACTACTGAAGATAAAAGTATCATGTTTCTCAATTGAAATGTCACACTGGGGTGCTTTAACAGAAGTATGTTTTGTTTTCTTATAGCACTGGGAGTTTGCCCCAAACAGTGTTTGTTACTCTGTGGCAAAGGATGGTGGGTCTGTACCCTTTGTGAAAACAGCAGAACCCCACCTCTTAGAAATGTATGCACCCCAGATAGCAAAAGCTTTCATTACTTCTAGACTAGAATGTGTTCCTCAAGTTGTAAGGTAAACTTGTAATTGCAACTTTCAGGCTGTAATATGGAGTGTTTAATTTTCTGATTTATTGGCATATAATGTTTTGGTATAATCTGAGTATGCTGGTTCTGATTATCATGGTGATTTCTTTAGATTGTCTTAATGGGCTGATAACATTTTATTCCTTTTGCTTATTAAATTTAGGCCAAAATCAAATGTAAATTCTAGCTTTTTTTCATTTCATGGGCCTTTGCTGACTTTCTAATGGTTCAAAATCATGAACATTTCTATTGTCTCAGGAACAGGAATCACTAGTACCTAGGGGAGCTTCCAGTGACCCAGGGCTAGGACAGGGAAGGACAAGCAGCTCATTGTGGGTGCTGCCAATTTTCCTGGGCCTTCTCGTAACCAGCTACACTTCTTTTGGCATCTTTAGGTTATTTTCTCTGTTCAGCTTTTCTGTAATGAAATCTCAGGGTTGAAATTTCATGTCTCGGCTTTTTTCTCCTGAGTAGGACTCGGTAGTGCTAAGCTTCTGGGTCAAACCATCTGGCTTGATCAGCTCCAATGAAATGTGCTATTGCCTTCATCAGCATCACCATCAGCACTGAAAATTCAGTTTCTTTCTTTGGTACTGATGAAAGATTCTTCTTGATGTTCGTGTTACATTGTGGAGGAGTAAACCTTCTAACCTGTGTAGAAAGCTAACAGGGAAAAGATGAGGAAAGTACTGACCTTCTCTTCTACCAGTCTGTATCATTCTTAAGACAGTCTTGGTAGTGCTGTTTCCACGTATCCCTCCCTGTCTCCAAGTGATTTGTATTCCACTCTTGTGTTGTCTTACTCTCTTACATGATGGAGATCCTTAGTTGTGGGATTTCTGTAGACAGCAATATCAAATGTAGACTTTATTATCAAATGTCCAGGCCATTCCTGAGAAGCATGGGTTGTCCGGGAGCTAATTTCATAAGACTTCTTTCATTTGCTCCAAGGAGATTGATACATTCACAAACAAATCCTGTTTTCCGGAGTAACCATGTTTCTTAAAAACCAAGGTAGTTGATAACATCACCCTCCATCCTGGAGCCATCCATCAGGTTCTTCACACAGAGAAAGAGGTAGGTTGGAACAATGAAAGGAAAGTCACTTTTGCCCTTTTTTAGGGAGTTTGAAGAGCTATTCTCCCTTTTGAGTAAGGGTGAATAAGGAACTAGTGATTTTTCTACAAATGGTCTACAAGAGGATGCTTCTCTACAAACTAGAAGGAGATCTTTTATTTCAAGTATTTGTAAGTACCTGAGAAGAAGTCTGTTTCAGCCCATCTGGAACATTACGATTTTCAGCTGCTGTGTATCTTTCAAAGCTTGGATGTTATTCCTGTTGGCTTTCACTTTTTGTCTGTAGATTGTTTGTTGTCTGTGCAGCAAAACATAACCTTCTGATGAATAAACCTTTCCTTTTGTGATTTGTGTAAGGAGTATCAATGCATTTTATGGCAAGAGCTATTGGTTTCATAGTGACAGGCATTCCGTAGGCACTCAGCTGGTTTACAGCAGAATAGAAGGCGCCTTATAAAGCAGTTGCATGAAATTTTACTAAAACTTGCTTGTTGCCTTTGATATCATGGTCTTGTGCTTAAATTGATAAATATGCAAAATCCGTTTCTACTAAATAGTCCCTTATTTCCTCCCATCATCCTCTGAGAAAGATGCTCCTTATTCATAGTCTATTCAGGCACAGTGGGCCTTGGTTATTCAGGTTTTACATTTTTGAATTCATAATACCAACCTCATCTCCTCTTTTCTCTTTAAAATATGTTAAGAGGAAGGCTTAAGTAGAATACTGTTCTGTGTTTGTTGGATGTTTATGAGTATGTATGTAAATAGAATGAGATCTGTGTCTCTTGTATTCACCAGCTGCAGTGAGTTCAGCAGTTCAGTGACAGTGGGACAAGCTCTGGGTGGGAAAACAGCCTTTAAGCAATAGTGGCTACATGGTTACTTGTTCTCTCTATTCTAGAGGTGGCTTAGCAGATCCACTGGATGACACAGCAAGTTTTTCCAAAAGTTTGAATATGCTGATTTTCTTCTATGTAGCAGCCATTTCGTCATTAGTTTATAAAAGACGTCCTACATACCTTTTTATTAGTTCCACTTTCTTCCATGCACCTATAGGCTTCTCTTTGGGAGAACTGTGATTGATGACCTGGTGCCATGGGGTGGTTGCACTCTGGATTGACACTGCACTCCCCAGTGTGGGAGGCCCAAGGGAACCCAGCAACCGGAGTCTGTCAGTGTCAGTGCTCTGAGGATTGCTGTTACCTGTTAGAAAATATTCAGTGTGGTTTAGATACTGTTGCTTTTCTACAAATGAAACATTTGTTTTCATATTGAACAACAACTGTTATATCCCCGAGATATACATAGTTATATTTACGTGTTTAACGGCTTTTAATGTTACAAAGCCAATGTAATATTAAGATCTCATTTTATTATACTGCCTTGCTCTCTGTATCAATAGTGATGTGGTCATGGTTTACTAAAACAACAGCACTATTTAGTGATCACTTGTGATCTATGGTAATGATTGATTTCTTTGGGATTTTTGCTGTTACAAAAGATAATTGCAGGTTATTACAGCAATAATCGTTTCCTAAAACAAAAGATATCTGCCTCGGAAATTGCAAAAGCAACTGCACTGAAAATTTTAAATAGTGAAGGTGCATAGAGGGAAAGAAGTCGTACCAGTTACTTAGTATTGTGCTCAGAGAAGAGGATTACCATCACAAAAATAACTGCTTAAAAATGGACTCCTGCAGTTTGTAAGAAGGAAAGCAGGATTTTATTTTAAAAGACTGTTGGCCACAGGACTGGCTGTGCTGTGCTCTCTGAACCAGCTGGCACCACTTCACAGCTGCTTTGTGATACCCTCTTCAAATGGCCATTCTTTAGTAGCTGTTAATGCTAAATTCATTTGAGCAATGTCTGTTCTCTGAGACACTTCAGCTCCTTAGTGTTTTGCTAATGATGGTGCAATCTCCTAGAGTCCTAAATGAATAGCTGTTTGTAGTGCAATGTGTGGTGTGTTTTTCCTTGGAAGTGTCCTTTTTGTCAAGAAGCATAGGTCTCAAAACTGGGAAATAAAATACGTTGGTTTTTGGAGAGCTGATACTGCCCCTCCAGGTTGTTAGGAATGGCACAGGAACAATATGAGAAGATATTTAGTAGTCTTTCTCTTTTATCTTGTTTTCTCTCAAAAGTCGGTGCTTGTTCCCTGTCACAGTGTTGGCTGTTACAGATCTCAGTCTGTATTACAGTTTCGTGTGGTATTTAAAAAAAAGACTGAGATTTAAAACAAACGGGAATGCTTTCTGTACTTTTGCTGGAATCATCTGCGTGTTATTCCACACGTTGTGTATATTTGTCTCTGCATCTTTTTTATGTATAGAACACACCGTACTATATACCTCTAACTAAAGCAGAATTACTTATAGTGTATAGTCTGAGGATACTGGAACCCCTCAGAACTGTTGAAGGGGATGGAATGAAAACCCTCTGTTTTGGGTTTTTAAAAAAACAATAGTGCAAAACATAAGGGAGATTGAGTGGAGTTTAATGTTATGTAAATGTAGACTAGTTTATCAGAGATTTAAAACAAACATGAAATAAAATCTCAAGACTTTAAGTTAGTTCTTTGATGTTTTATTTATAAGCATGTCCAAGTTAATAGGCTGTTTTAGTTTATATGGCAGTTGCGCTCACAGTTTTTTGTTAGTTGGTTTGTCTGGGTGGATTTTAGATGGGGTAAAGGGGAGAGCTGACCATTCTCTTGACAGTTTGATATCGTGTAGATCTGCTCATACCTCGTGGGAGTGTATTGTACTGGCATCAGGGCTTATCATCATGAACTGTTCTTTCTGTTTAATGTAGGAGTGCTGGCATGGCTGGTCTGTTCTGTGTGTACATTTCTGGGAGGACAGTTAACACACACTGGTACTGATGGGCACGATGCCCTAGATGGGGAGTTAACCTGTTGGGAAGTAGGGCTTGTTTGTAATTGTGATTTTTTTTTTTTAATGATGTGTAGTGTCAGCAGATATTTGGAATTTAAATGTCTCTGGTTTTGTCCAGTTCTTGGATGGTGGGTGCTCAAGGGCTGTACTGACTCTGTGGATTGGGACGATTCCACTGGCTTTGGTCTTTCTTGATTCATCATCCTGAGCAGTGGAGTCACCGAGGCTATCATTTCAAAATTGTTTCAGAGGAAGGGAAGGGGATTAAAGGCAGAGATATCTCTTACTATAAGCAGTGTTTAGCTGTGCCCATGCAGCTGCCTGTTCTCATTTGTGTGTTACACAAGTGTAAGTTTTGTAAGTTCTGAGTTCTGGCTGCTGTTTTCTGCAGCACTTCCTTTGCATTCATTATTGTGGGTGAAGAAGCGCAGGGGAGCTGCTGGTTGAAAATTTAGACTGATTTCTAGACTAGACCTTGGAATAAAAAAGAAGGCTCTAGATTTAGGAGTGTGCATACCACAGTCCTCTTTCTGCAGTGAGTTGGGTATTGTTACGAATGACCAATTTCTTGTGGCAAACGCTCTCTTAATCCTCATGCATGTTTGATCCTGTTCTTTACATCCACTATCTAATGCATGAAAAAGGACATGCAACTTAGAATTGGAGAAAAAGCTGTGCATTTTCTCCTTTGTTTCTTGCCTTCCTAATCTACCCTGGGGCTCTGTGGTGTTAGCAATCTTCCACTGTGTTTTTATTAAAAGTGAAAGGTTTTAATATCCAGACTTACAGATGAAGTATCTACTGAATTCTAATCCAGTGACTATATATTTCAGAATTGACAAAAGGTGGGAATTAATTTTTGAATTGCTAGGGAATTGGAATTTCAAGGAATAGATAGTGGAAGAACACTGAAAATTAAATAACAGAATATTCCCTTAAAAAAATTAATTAAATTTTCTTAACCGGCATAGACTGAAATTGATTCTTTGAAATCAGTCCTGATAATAGGGAGATATGTACCAAGTGAGGGTGTTTTGAGAGAGGCAGAAGTGGGAAGAAGTGAGGCCGACAGTGCATCCATTATGTAGTACATATGTAAACTTGTTTCTAAGTACAATAGTTTCAGTTTTCAGGGAACCCAAACAACTCTTATCTTGCACTTGCAGTTTGAGCCCCATGCTTCTCAAATTTCTGTTTCTTTCATTATGGAATGGATGGTCTAAGAAAAAAAACTTCAGCAAATTCACCACAGTTTAACATATGCATCTGAGAAAATGTCAAGTGACAAAGTAATTAGAAAAGCATTATGATGATGTTTATGTTCAGTACTGGTCAATTAGCATAATTGGTGTCTAAACAAAACAAAATCTTAGAATAAACTTAAACTTGGGCAAACAAAATATAGCTGATGGTTTCCTAAAGAAATTGACTGTGACAATACAATTTTATTTGAGAATTCTTCCTGAAGATATTTTTTTATGTCATTAAGAATTTTCCAGCTCATCTCTTTGATAGATGCCAGTTACCCCAGCCTAGTAATGAAAAAGTAGAACTGGCAATTCTGTGGTTCTTGGATCAGTTCTGTAAAACATATGAGGGAGACCAGCTTCAGCACACCTCAGAGGTCAATATTGGCTGTAAGGCACAACATTTGAACTAAAAAAGTCTTGTGCAGAAATCAACCTGCAGATATATCTTACACATAAAAGCTCTTGAGATCAGCTGGGTGCAGTTTGACTGGATGGAGAGAGAGAGAGAACTACTTGATGTGATGTTCATCTGATCAGGCCTCCTTCCATGTCTGCTTTGGAGTTTTGGCATGCAAAGAGTTAATATTTTAACAGCTATGTTCATTAAACAATTTTAGGTTACTTTGCATTTCAATTTTTTATTTCAAACATTTAGCTCGTTTCTGCTATATTGTGTTATATTTCACAGCTGGGTACACAAGATTTATTCTTTTAATAGTTCTGTTCTTTTGACAGTTATTCATTTATGTGGTTTCCACTGTATTTCTCACATTACTTGGCTTTTCTGCATTTTCAATAGGGAAGAGGGAAAAGTAAGATGCATTTTTGAAGAAGAAGCAGTTAATTCACCTTAACTGTAGGGGACAGTCATAATATAGATGTTATAAAGAGAATGTCAGTAAGATGAGATCAATTGATCTTGAAAAAGAATTCTGTTAGAGCCTCAAGCAAATCCTTAGCAAGAATTTTGACAGTGACTGAGGTTTGCTTTTAGTTTGTGTAGCACTCCTTCCTTGCTTTCTGGTGGACGGCCCCAGTCTCCAGAATTCTTTTACCCCTTCAGGTTTGAACTGTACTTCAACTTTATTAAATGCTTTCTCACTTAATATTAAAAATAAAGTTTTACACTGTATTGAATTACTTTTTCATTAAAGCGATGTGTTCCTTTCAATTGTCAAACCTGATTTGTTATTTTTAAATATGGTGGACTGCTCTAATGCTAAGGAACAGGAGGTACACAGTGAAAATGTACTCATGCTCCAGGTATTTTCATGAGCAAAATTCCTACTGATGGAATTGAAGGCAATGTGGCTCTACAGTAGTTGTCATTGTGATCTGTAATTTCTTTTTATTATTATATTATTATGTTTATTCTTTTATTCCTTTTTATATTACATTATTTTTATTATATAATTATACTCTTATTATTCTTTTTCCTTTATCCAATTTTGAGAGTTTCTATTTCACCTTATATTCTGACTGATGGAGTTGTAACTGCATGGAGAAACCCCAGTATGCTACGAAGGATTGATATAGGAGATTGTATCCCAAGCTTTTTATGTCCATCCTTAAAGAAAGCCGGAAGAAGCATTTGTATGTGGATGAATCAGCAGGGAAAGACCTGAAGTGCATTATTTATACTTCAGTCGCCTGGAGCTCCGTCATCGGTAACAAAAAATGTCCAGGTTGAGCCTTTGGCAGCTAAGCAATGTGCTGGAATGACCATAAGCCTGGCTCTGCCATTGCACTTTGTGGGGAGGGTTAAATGGTTAATTATTGAGTAAAATGGTGGCTAATGTTTCCATTTGATTTATTGAAGAGCACTTTGAACAGAAAGAATGAACTTGGGGAAAACCTGCAGGATGAATTTAAGAAAACGGTTTTGTGTTGGTTTATTGTTTCAGTTTTTTCCCCCTGCCCCAGTCAGTGGACATGAATCAAACTGGTCATATATCATATTTCATATATTGCCTTTGCTAATGGCATGTGCTTGTATGGAACCAGACTGGGGCAGTGGGAGTTTTGCAAGGCTCTCATGGTGCATAACTGAGTCTCAGACTCCAGAGTTTATTGCAAATGCATTTTTGAAGTGTTGTTTTGTTGGGTTTTTTTTATGGTTTGATTACATTATCTACTAGTATCATTTAGTTTGCAGTCAAATTACACTTTCTCATTTGTCTTGATCTATTAGACCTGATACAGTAGCCCTTCATTTGCATGGATAGAATCCCATGGTCCAGAGCTCAGTATTTTACCAGCTCTCCTAACAAAAGCTATGTGTAAAGGCATTTGAGCTCCCAGTTTTGGTGGGGTTTTTAAACATTTTTAATAAACTGAGCTGTTAGTGTACATTCTGCAGAGAAGAGAAAGGCAGAAGGCAGCACTGGTCTGGTTGCTGTGTCTCTCCTGCTGTAGCAACCCCTCATAGCAGCAGATGGCATGCTGCCCCTATGGTTGTAAATCCTCCCATACAGGATCTGGCTGGCAGCTATCTACAAATATGCTATAAAAAGGCTCACACTTGGAAGTAGAAACATCAGACATATATCAGATGACTAAGTTAATACACACTTATATAAATATTCAGGATTGCTTGAATTGTTTTATTTACAGAATGGATAATGGAAAATCTGCATGCTTCAACCATGTTGAAAGGATTTCTCTGCTTGTGTGCTTGCATACAGACAGACAATGGTTAGAGACGGGTGAACAGTCTAATGAAAATGTAGAACAAGTCTTCTATATAAATAAACAATTTTTTTAATCGATTAACTCATATTCTTAAGTGTGTGCATGTAATAAAAGCAAACTGATTACAGAAAAAGAGAATTGGCTAGGTAAGTGAATGCATCCTTATTAACCAGCCCACAGGGGCTTGCTGTCTGAAGAAAGATAGCAAAACCTTGGCGATTTCTTCCATGATGCTGTAATACACTTTTAGTGCCATAACATTTCCAGTACAAAAATAATGCATACTGTCTTTTGGAACAGACAGACCTTTGAATGAATATATATATATATATATCAAATTTCTGTTGAATACTAGACTGGATTCTCAGGTACAGTACAGCACTATTATTTGTCTGTCAATTGACTATCGGTACATATTTTGTTTTAATGGTGATATGACTTAGCTTTCATAGGGTCATTGTTTTGTGGCATATTGCTGGTTTGGATGCAGGCAGGGTTGTAGGAATAAATTGTCTGGGAAAGCACTGGGGTGGCTTTACTGAAGTTGTAGTCTCAGCTGCTGTTTCTGGAATTACAGTAGTGCCACTGCTGTGACTAGTGTAAAAGTGCACTGAAATCATCAAACATGTTATTTATCAGACAAAACATTGCTGGTTGGAGTGAGACTTTTCTTTTGCATTATTCTTAAAATATCAAAAACTATAAGAGTATTTATTTCCAAGTGACACTGGAGGAAATGACTACAAAGGACAGGATTCAAATTCAGAAAGATCTTCACAAGCTGAAGAAATAACCTGAAAGTTTAAAATACTGGTGAAACACCATGCTTAGGAATGAAAATTCCCTCTTAGAACTGCCACTGGGACATCTCTCAACAGACAGTGTGTGATAGTTTCAGTCTAGGCCTTCCTGGAGACTAGCTTGTAACCAGGGGAGTACCCCATGTTCCCAGTATTCCATGTTATCCTTTACATGAACAGAGGTATAAATAAGAAAGGAAGAGAAGCCTTTGCTCTCTTCTCTTCCAGTGAGGTTCAGGAAAAGTAGGTCCCTGCATTGGTCTTGCTTATCTGGAGTTGAGGCCGCAGCGACTGCTGCTGTCTGCCACGCAGGAGGGGACAGTGCTGGCCAGGTCTGGCTGTCCTGCTTTTCTCAAGGGAAGTGGTGAGATTTCATTTTGCTAGTTCTTAATTTTGCTAGTTCCTGCGTTTTTTGATTGTGCATATCTGTTTTGTTTTGTCCCTTTTTGTCCCTTTTCTCTTTTTTCCTTCCCCTTCCCCTTATCAGGAGCTGTTTGCGGTTCCTGTGTTTATACGTGCATAGTATTCTCACTGTATATGACTGTGATATATATAAAATATATATTTTTGCTATAGCTTTGGCTGTTCGTTTTTTTTTCTTCCCTCTCTGGGAAGTAAGCTTTTTCGCTGGGTCTCAGCAACTTGGTGGAGAGCCAGCTCCAAACTTACAGTGTTACTTCAGAAAGTGCTGTGAAACGTGAGCAGAGGTAACTCAGTAGTATGAGTTGATTTAGCACACAAGAAAAATACATCATCTTTGTGACTGAAGTAGCAGGAATATTGTGTCAGGTGCCAGAATTTTTTTATTCCATTCTGAATATTTGGCTCTGATTGGGATTTAGTTTGAATGATGTGTCCAGTTTTTGGCACTACACTTGGAAAAAACTGTAGACAAATGGGAGAGTAGGACAGCACAAATGAGATGCAGAAGACATTGCTTTAGTTTAACTCAGAAAATAGAATATTGAAAAGGGACAAAAAATCAAGGATGTCAAGAGTTGTTTTAGAAAAGCAGATGTTTTCAGTGCCCTTCAAGGGAAAGATGGGATGAAATCGGCTTAATTTGTAGCAAGAAGGATTTAGGGAGTGGTTTTTAACTATGCCAGTAAGGGGGTATTTGTGCGTGTTGCCCAAGATATGATGGGGCTTTAGATTGATGCTCAGGTAGACTTAATCCATGCATCCATAATGTACAGGATAACACAGGAATCCTGCTACTCTGATCTCCTGCTTCATAATCAGACTGTTATAATTGTTCATGATTGCTTGCTTTGGCTTAGTCAGTGAAAAGCACTTAGTAGGGATTGAGCCTTCCTGTTTGTAGTGTGTATGTTGTGTCCATCAACCACTCATGAGGAATTTTTCTGTTATTTTGGGATTTCATTTTAGCTTGGCGTGTTTCAAGTAATTCATTACGTGCATTTTAAAAGGAAAAATAATATGATTACTAAGAGTGAAGAATTAGAAGAATTAATAAGAATTAGAGAATCTTTGAAAAGATAGAGTTGGCAGAGGAATTTGACTCCTTTTCCAGCTCAAAACATGAGTTCATACCTCCTATCCATGCTAAGGAAGATTTCTTTCTAGTAATCCAACCACATGTGGGATTTTCACTAGATAGCCTGCAGTATAGAGACACAGCCTGGTGACATCTCTGCCACGTTGTGTAACCTCCCAAGGCAGCACAAAAAAGAGCTGGAGGTGCTGAGAAGGTGAGAACCTTGTTTGTTGTGGGGTAGGGTAGAGTTGGCACTGAATGAGCAGGTTCTTCACTGAGTTCCATGCAAGTTCTTACCTTGCAAGACTTGTTATCTGGGACCTTATCCTGCTTCCAAACACATCAGACATTTGCCTTTGGAGAGATAAAAAAGCCCCAGGAGGGGGTCGTAGCCTTCCCTGGAGCAGTTCAATGTGCAGCGAGTCCCAGCTCCCCTGGGAGAGGCTGGATCAGCAGCTGATGGCAGGGGCAGGCCTGCTGGCCTCTGCCTGTCCCTAATTGGCCCTAAGAGATTGCCAGGGGTCAGTAAAACTGCTGCTGCTCAGGTAAGTCTTGCCGATTAATGTATCCCAGGCATTCAATAGAGCAAAGTTAATTACTAAAATTTCTTAAGTTCACTTAGAATCTTTAACTTGGAACAAGTTTACACTGAAGTATCTTCATAGTCTAGAGTCCTGACACTTGTAACAGTGTTATTTCCATATCTACACAGTTACAGTGATTGTACAAAAAAGATTGCTTTGGTTGAAGACTTTTCTCTTGAGGTCCCATTAAGAGTTATTCTAATAGTGTGCTCTTGAAAAAGGTATGCATACATAGTTCCTTTGCATCTTTAGTTTTTTGGGGGGAATGCTTTTAGTGGTTAAATATTTTGTGATTAAAAATAGAATTATTTAGTGGACAGTTCAGTGAGAAATAAATTGTATTAGAACTATTGATGGAATTAATGAGTGTGAAGTAGGGTTTAGCGTAAGAGTCATGTCACTTATTTACACTCTTTTTTTTGAGGCGTTTGGCCGAGATTCAGGATTTTAGTAGAGTTGTACCCGTGCCATGTTTCCCGTCTCCAGCGTGTGGAGCTGTTGGACCGGAGTTGTCCCTGCGGCTCCCCGTCACCAGCTCCGGACATGGAGATCCCGTCGGGGACCTGTTGGTGAGCACAGCAGTGTTTGGGACCGAGCTCCGCTCCCAGCACAGCCTGAGCACGGATTAAGGCTGCAGTTCCGTGTTCAGCTTTTATAAGCAAAGTAATTTTTAAGAAATGTCACCCATAATCGTAACCAGAATAGTTGCATGTGCAAGGGTTGAGTTTGTTTTGTCTACTAAAAAGAATTTTTTGATTAAAATGCATTTAGTTAAACTCGTTACTGTGAAGCAAATAATGGTTCCCTGTTCAGTTCTTTCTACTCCAGCAGTAGCCCTGAATGAGTTCAGAGAAGTCTGGAAGTGGGTATAATCTATCCCAGGTGGCTGCAGTTTGAGGGGTCCCTGCAGAAGGAGAGATCTCTGGCAGTAGGGTGTTGCAGCAAGCCATGCTTTTAGGTAGGACAGTAGGAAATAGAAGTCTGACTCCTGTGTTGGGAAACAGCCCCATGCACACAGGGAGAGGTGCATCCCTTCGCACGGGTGGGGGGGGTGTTGGTCACATAGTCTGGGGAATCTGCTCTGCATTTCAATCCACAGCAGGTGACAGGGAAGAAGGAAGTAGGAGTATGCATTAATTTTTCATAAAGAGCCTTGACAATTACAAGTTGAAGCATTATAAAGTGGGGCTGAGATGTTGCAAAGGGCACTTCCTACTGTATCCTACATGTATTTTATTTGCTTATGTGGTCAGTATAAAGAAGTCACTGCGTTAACATATAGGATTGCATCTCTATGTGTTTTTAAGGCTTTCAAATTACAGATTTGACTTATGAGGTTGATC
Source organism: Lepidothrix coronata (assembly GCF_001604755.1). NCBI lineage: Eukaryota > Metazoa > Chordata > Aves > Passeriformes > Pipridae > Lepidothrix > Lepidothrix coronata. The sequence goes on along the minus strand of NW_016690512.1, from coordinate 135,138 downwards.
TGCATTATCATAAAAAAGTAGCTGGAGGGTTTTGAATTTAGACTACAGTGTATTTAGAGGGGAGGAAAAAATAGTTTCCTTGCTGGATGGTGTTTGCAGTAGCTGAAAGCCAAAAGTGTGTGTAACCAGGTATTATTACCTCACCACTGAGCACAACCTGGTTTTCTCACCTGGAGTGGGTGTTCTCTTAGGTTATTTTGATGTTTCTTCAGTATATTTCTTTGATTGCATTGCCCACAGACACAGTAGCGTGATCTAACAAAAAAGAAAAATATATTTAGTTGTGCAGCATGTGCACAACTCCCTGTGCAATACAAGACCAGAGATCTGTAGCAGTCCCACTGGGGATCCTTGCAGGTGAGGGGGTTCATCTGCGAGCGTCTCATCAAAGATTCTGGGTCCAGGCGTCTTCATGATTAATGATATCTTAACACTTATGAATGATTATCCTTTCCTGAGCTGTAAAATACATACACTGTTTTATCTCATTACCATGAGGTGAAGATCCCAACACTGACAGGTGCTGGGCATTAGCAGGCAGTTTTGAAATTGTTCTGTGCACTAGAAATTAGATCTCATTTTAATTCAGCTTTTCCAAACTAGTAAATGAGGTTAATGCCATACATATTCAGCTGATATGGATGAAGAAATTGATATAAAGTAGATCAACATAGCTACAGGGCCACTTTAATTTATACGTAAAAAGGCAGTGATAAATGAAAGTAATGTAGTAGTGGTCACTAAACTCCTCAGCCATCAGGGATTCAATAGTGTTAGCTGCTCATTAAAGACATAGTTGAGGTTACCTCAAAGAGAAATTTGAAAAGAAATAGCCAACTAACCCTTAATTATCAAAACATAGAAAATACTAATTATGCCTTAATTAGCTTTTCTTTTAATGTACTGAAATTGTTACTTTTTGTGTAGCACAAATGGATAGTTATATCAACAATAAATAGGTTGTTTTAATAACTTTCTTTTACCTCTGGGAAAACCACACTCCAATTTTTAATATGCAATAATGCTTCTCTGTAGCCTGTAGGAGATGAAAATTATTAAGTAGCTTTATTTTTTGAAGATCTTAGAGCAGCTTTGGGAAGAATTATTTCACCATGCATCAATTATTTTTAATTGAACTGAATATTTTTCAGATTGCATGAAATGCCTCTCATTTAAGTTGAACATTTAGAGTTTGTTAAAGAAACACCAGAGTGAGAATTGGGTACAACTTTTTTCTGTGACATAATCTAGGAAAAATAAAGAATGGTTGTTTCAGAAGAAAAATACTGTCACTGGTATTTTTCCCTTCATTGGGCCAAATCTTACTTTTCCTCTGTTTCATAGCTCCATGCTGTTCTCATCCAATCCCCTTGCAGTTTATATAAGAAAAGAAAGTAAGGATTGTCTTCAGTGGAATGGGATGCATTTGGTACTGATGGAAAGCTTCAACATCTGCTGCACAGTTCCTTTCCTGCCGAGGCAGTGTTGCCTTCCCTCTGTGGGTGCATGTGCAGGAAAGGAATGGCCCAAGCACAGCTTCATTTGGTTTGTCCAACACAACAAGTATGTGCTTTCCCAGCTAAATGAAGGGAGGAAAGCACTGCACAGTGCTAGTCATAAAAAATCCAGATTCTTTTAACAGTCCATGCTGAATTAAATAGAAAGTAATTGCTAGTACAGAAGTCAAAATAAGTAGATATTATTGACCAAAGATTGTAAGTTTTTTCCAAATACATAGAAATTACAAACATCTTTAGAAATCTTATTAGTGACTTCTTGTGAACTTTTCCTTCTAAATATTTTTAGCCTTAAAATAGAGTGTTATGCTTACCTACAGAAATTTAGACGTTACAGGATACCAGCTTGTATCCTGAAAGAGATTTCAAACATTTTTCATATACCCTACATTCCGTATGGTCAAAATTCAGTATGTAAAATTACATGACAAATACAGTTTTATTATTTGATAATGTCCAGATGGTTTTAGTCATACTTTTAAAGAAAAAAAAAATCTTGTTCCCAAAACTTTAAAGGCCAAAAATGAGATAAGAACATATAATGTTTCTTGAATGAAATATCTATTTCCAGTGTGGAGACAGCCACAAAACTAGTCAAATCTGTAGTTCAAACTTGTAAGTGTAGGATCTTTTTTGGGGGATTGGAGATGTCAGTTTGGCAAGCAGCAGCCAGTGTTTAGATTGATCAGGTTGTTTTGGACAAAAGAATTGGAAATGAGTTTTTCTTTTTTCTAGTCCACAGGAAGAATGTTGTTTCATGCATGTGTATGAATTCTTTGGTTCCCTCCTCTTTGAGGCTCTGACTTCTTGACTGACTGACCAATTTCTAGCAAGTTTAGGAGCTACAGATTTACTCAAGTAAATGTTACTCAGGCAGATCTTCTTTCCTGTTTTTATCACAGTTCCTATCCTGCCATGAGAAGAAAAACTTTCAGTAAATATTCCTAAACTAATACTTGAACTTATTTAGTTGCCTAAAGATTGGACAAGCTAAGTTAATTGTGCCAGTGCTTATAAAATCATATTGTTATTTTTAATTCTGGATTGTGGCTTGCACTGACAACCATCTTGCTTCATGTGAAAAATAATTGGATTTCCTTTGAAGAAATCTAATACTTTGGAGGATTCTCTAAGTACTTCATGGAGAATTTTTTGGTCTTCTCTTTTTAAATTTAAAAAATGACAACAACAAACAAAGTGAGCTAGAATCTGTGACATTATAATTCATGGGACTAGACAGCAACACTTACTAACACAGTCTTGGCAAACTCTAAATCACAACACACCGTGTCTGTCCTTTAACTGCTTTTGGAAATTTCTGTGCTGAATTTTTCCATTACATGGAAACTCCGTACAGCCAAAAAAGTATCAGGATGTGAAGTCAAACACGAAGAACTTAGTGGAGTCATAAACATTGGTTTCCTCATCAGGTTGAGTTGTAAAGTATTTTTCATTTTACATGTCCTCAATTCTGTCATTTTTTGTGTGGTACTTCTGTGTGTGAATCGAAGCTTTTCGTCTTGAATTATACAGCACGTTCCCTTCTGTATTTGCTTGGGGAATTTTTGTTGTGCCTTTTCCCAGATTTTATGTGATATACTCCTGTCTTCCTCATTTTCTTAGAATACTGTTTAAAATATTTAAATCCTTAAAACCTCATTATCTTGGGGTTTTTTCCTTCTTAAGTCTAGTACTTTTGCTGCTCTGTTTCCTAGACTTTTGTCTCACTAACTCATTATCTTTTGGGCCCTTGCTCTTGACAACTAAAACCTGCATGAATCTTTATAGACATATTTTTTAATCATGTTTGCAGTTAAAGCACAGGTTTAAGTGCTGTGCTATTTTATTTTAGAATTTTATAACACAAATAAGACAATCCTAGAAATAAATAATTAGCATAGTTCAGTTCTTCACTTGGCTGTAGCTGAGCTTTATTTTGTAGCTGCTAATAAAGGCACATTATCATGTTCAGGGATTGCAATTATCATTGAAATGAGTATGTCCATTAACTGCAACATTAGGCTGAGGATATAATTACTGTCTAGAGCCAATATTTGTGTGAAGTTATGTCTGTGATGCTATTAAGCTATGAGCAATATTTGTAAACTAATATTTAAATGTTTCAGAATTGATACCATCACTTGCGGACTTAAAAACTAATCCCACTTCAACTCCAAATTATTGATAATTTAAATGCTTGGCTAATGTATTATTGAGTTATTGGATGTGAGTATAATTTGTGATATGAGAGACACTACTGTTTTTCTGATAGCAAATGCCCAGAACAAACTGAGCTGGTGGCAGGACGAGAGAGAAGCTGTGGTGACAGCAAAATCTGATAAAACAGTCATATAATGTGTCACAAAATGCTGCAAAAAGGATTAATTTTTCTCAGAGTTACATTTCAGGCAATTTAGTACAGCAATTTAACTACAGAAAAGCCTGTCACATGTTAAGAAGAGAATAAGGAAAAGACTTTCCTAATAATGTTACAAGTATTTTGTAAAGAGGAATGAGGTTGAGTCTGTTCATTTATTTGCTTTCTGAAAAACTCGAGTATTTCTGCTGACAGAAGAACATGAAATTGCCTGGGAAATAAGGTGGATAAATTTGCAAAACTAGGCTACGTCACCTGTGTAATTCCACACATGTGGAAATGTTTAGATCTGTAACGAGATGCTCTTTTCCATGTTTTATTTTATATGCAAAATAACAAAACAAAACTCCTATGTGTAGTTTCCTGTTGGATTTCCTTGGTGTGTGAGTGATAGCCACTGCTTTGGTTAATTTATTTACCTGTCTCAGAAGTTATTATTTAGGGAATGCTGTTTGGGGGTAAATGTTAAGAAAATCAGTCTTCCAGAATTTTTCCCCTTATTTTGAATGCAAGTGTGCTTGAAATTTTTCTAGGAGAGAGGAACTATTACATTGCTTAGTGATTTTTGTCTGCTACAGCCTAATACACTTCCTTTTTCTGCTTTACAAAAGTAGTTTTGAATTTAGCTTTTATGTTGCTTTATGACTTACCTGCCTCTGCTCTGTCTTTGATGACTGGATTTAGTTGTAATGACACTTCTTATGTTTGCTGTCCACATCAGTAAATACTGCTTTGTATTTATTATATTGTTTGTATGTATTATGTTGATTATGCTCTTTGTTTAAAAATTCACTTATCATATCATCTCAAGCAGATTCTCTTCTCTGAATAACCTCTAGCTGCTGGACCTTTCCACTCTGCTGTATATCCCAAATCAATTTAGCAAGAAGGAGTAAGTAGTGAATGGGGCATCTTGAGATTAAAAAAAAAAAAAAAAAAAAAAGGCTAACTTGTGACTTACTCATCTAAAATATATTGGGCTTGTTGCTGTATGTTGGCCTCATATCCTCATTATTTAAACAGCTTAATGAATTAATTTTCCAGACCTTGCAGTAAGTAAATTAACCATCAGAGTTCAGAGCAGAGTGAATAATTCTTTAATATTAGACTACGGCAATTTTTATGACTCAAGTTAAACTTAATTATGAAACTGCTTATTGCATATTTGTGTAACTCAAAGAGAAAAAATATGCAAAATAACGCATAGTAAGTACATCTGTCAAAAAAGAACAAACCAGTAAAATCCTAGGAGGTTAAACAATTCTTGTTGATACTGGTTGAGTTACCCACCGGTCTGTCCAGGTCCTGTGTCTGTGGTGTGCACTGGTCAGCGCTGTTGAAGGAGGTTTGTGTGATTGCAGCTGATCAGCTGTTTAGCCTCTCCTTCAAATTACTGAAGAATTGAATTTAGTTACCAGCAACTATCGTATTATTAAAACAGCCCTCTAGATGGTCTTCTAGATTTTCCTTTAGAATAGTTGTTGTCATCTTAAATTTATAGAGGGAAATATGTATTTGTATTTGTATAGCAGTTGTAGGAGTTGTTCCAGAGCACTAACGTCAGTTCATTGGAATTATTTTTTTTCTGAGAAAATATTTAACTCAAGTAATGATCTTTCCAGGTGGCTTTATGCACTGACTGTTTCTATTCTGACATGTGAAATACATGTGATAATTAAATAGATGAAGTACAGAATTCCACCCTTTGTGACCTCAGTTGGTAAGGTTTTGACCTTACAAAAAAGTGAAGTTTCTGCCCTACAGTAAACATTGCATGGGAACTGTCCATCACTTGGAGTATTTTCTGCTAATTTTGTTATAGACATAAGTTCTGGGATAATCCAGAATTACAAAGAACATGCGTTTCTCCTTTTACCTGTTACTCCTACACCTTTACTCCTGGTTCTTTAACTAAATAGGATTGGATAGTTTGCATTCCTATTGTTTATTCATATTTTTTTCATGCTTTTCAGAGTTATTTACAAGTATTTGTATGGAAAGATCAGTGATGGCCTGATCAGCTGTTCATGGAGCAGCATGTACAGAACCTGTATCTCTTCCCTTGAAGCTGTTGTCACCGAGCCATCCAGCCTTACCATCACTTCCACTCCAGAAGGGATAAAGTCAATGGAGCTTGAGTTCCTAACGACTCTTTCCTTCAGAACAGCAGCAGTCATATCCAGTATATAGTATGAGAAACCTTTGAGGCTTCAGCTACTTCCTCTATTTTGCAGTTCCTTTGATCTGGAAACTTTCCAGGTGGATGAAGTCATTAGACTTCTGAATCAATTTTTTAAAAATTTTTTTTTTGTCTGCCCTTGGCTTCACATGACTTATGTGGATGGCCTGAAATGCTGTCTGAGTGCGTCACATAACAGAAACTTCCACATCATGGTAAAATACTTCATGATGAATTAAGTGATAAGACTCCTCTGAGCCAGATGAGATGTTGTACCGATGTGCTGCTTTTTGCACCTGTACGACAGTAACTTTATCAAGAAAGGTCTTCACAGAAATCTCTGCAGAAACCGCATTTTGCTCAGTCAAGGAAAGAGCTTCCAGCAGGCACTGCTTTTCCTAATTGTGTTTCAGCTCATTCATACATTTTGATAAGGCCTGCACTCTGATCTTTTTTTTTCCCCTTTCTACTAAATATTTGAATCATTTGCGCTTTTCATTCCATTTTACTGTACCATTAGGAAAAGCAGTAAAGTTTCTCAGATAGATCCAATCCTTTTGTTGTCTTAAAGTTTAAGAAATGCCAAGTTTAACTGGGAAAATACTTGAAAAATAATAGATACAGATGCTATTTTCATTTATGTGTTTGGCTTTGGTGGTGAAAATCTAAAGACCATAGAAGGCATCGTGTTAGAGGGTACCCAGATATGTTTTTTCTCTCCAAGAAAAGGAAAATTAACCCATTGCCACTGTATTGTTTTCTTTTTCATGTTGCACAGGAAATTGGCATCTTTCTGGAAAATCTTGTGCAAACCAACCTACGTTGGGTCATCCTTTTCCTTAAGGAAGATTTGTCTTGTCACCTGCAGTTCCAGGACCACTCACGAAGGTCCAGGTGACAGGTCAGTGCCTGTAAGTGTAAACTATGAGAGGAGCAGCTTCTGTTTAGAAATCTGCAGTAGTGTTGGAATAGATATTCTGAAGAAGCCTGATTCTTCAGAAGGCCAAACTGCTTAGGCTAGAAACCTTTTCTCATCTCTTGTCAAACATTGTGAATACATTTACAGTATGAACATGTTAAAGGTTAGGAATTCCCATAGTCTTCCTTAAATATACAGTCTTCTGCTCTTCATTCTAACACATTATTGGATTCTGTAACTTTGTCTAAGGAGACTCATGAAGATGTTCATAGAATGCTGTGAAATCAGTGATTTCAGCTGCAATTAGGAGTGAGCTCTTTTCCTGTCTGTGCTGTCCATGATCTTGGGTATGGACAATTCTCCAGGGCACTGGAGAATCTTCCAAAGTGGAAACTATGTCAATTTGTCATTTTCTAGCAGAAAGCAAGCTCACCAGTAAGTTTCCATGAACTGGAGATTCCCACTCTTGTAGTAGTTGCAGCACACACATCATTCTCCTTCACACTCACTGTTGCTGATGTTCAGCCACAGAATGAAAGACTTCTTGAGTCATTCCAAATCTGCTGTTCTTTTACACGAGAATCAGATGTTCTGCTTCCTATTGCTGCTATGAAAATGCCATCTTCTATTATAGAGACATAAATCCCAGGTATGGGACTCTGATGGTCTCATACAGAGGAGAGGAGCTTTTGTGTGGATCTACCCCATCATTTTAGACTTCCATGTTTTCTGGAAAGTTGGTATAAAAAATTCCAAACTAATTATGTTTAAACAAACATGAGTTGTAAGAGAATACTGATTTCCTGAACATTTGATTAAAATAATCACATACCAACTTACTGAAGAATTAGTTGTTCCTAGATCAGAGAAGGGTTTTAGAGTTTTTACTAGAAACAGTCAGAGAGGAAGTAATTCACTTGCACTTGTGATTCCTTCTGCGTGTCTCATAGATAGACATATCTCCTATCTTCCCTTGCAGATGCCTATGGTAGTATATTATTATATTAGTGTATGTAGCTTTTTGAACCAGTTTATTTACTTAACCATGCTTCAAATCCTTGTAAATTATGATCCCTGGAAATTCTAATGCAGTGAAGTGAGAGTTGCCAGTTGCTTCTCTGGATTCTCTCCTAATGCTAGTGATTTCCTTCTTCTCATACTGGTCAGGACTTTCTGAACATGGTGAAGTCATTTGCTCTGTATCAGTCACTTTGAAATTCATTGAGATGTGATAAATGCTGCTTTTTTTCCTGAGAATCATCATCTTTTAGAGAAGTTGTTTGCTGAAAGTATGGCTATAGTCTTCAATGTGTTAGACACTTGTTCTAACTACACAGGCTTTGCAACTGCCTTCAGTTTACACAGCCTCCTGCATGAGTGATTTCTGAGTGTCATGGCTCTGTGGCTAAATTTAGTGTAGTACCAGGACTGCTTTGTAAAGATGCTGGTGCCCTTGGAAGCAAAGGAGGAAAGGTGTTCTCCTGAACTACTGGGATTTCAAGGAAGTTCATACTTGGCAAAGTAAATCTAGTGATTTGTATTTGTTAGTACTTGTGGTAATCCTTTAAAAAATAGTTTTGACTGTACATGTTGCAAAATCCACCATTTTTTTAATAAATAAATAAATCACATCTATTGGGAAAGTATGGGATGTGTGACAGGCAGAAGGTCAGCAGAGGGAGCACAACAAAACAAATGGAATTGTGCTGGTCGTGATGTGCTGGAGGTAGGAAACGTTCTGGTGAATAATCAAATTCATGTTTGTTTTGTATTCTATAAAGATTTAATCACAGTAACACATACTACCAGTGTGAATACTTAGATGGTAAATGATATGAAATTATTTCTAGAGATGCATAAAGCTGTCAGGTAAGACTGAGCTGTGATATGTAGGGGTGTTTCTATTGCCAACCTTGGATTACTCTTAGCAGTTCAACCTTGTTCCAGTTTGCCTTTTGCTCTCTTCCCGTGCCAATAAACAAGTACTTGTGCAAATGCATCCCTCCTGTTCATCTCTGGAGGGCCAGGAGGAGGGGAAGCAGGTAGGTGGAGGCTGCTTGCTCTGCAGTGTTTCCAGCCCCAGGTTGGGGGCGTTAAACTTCCTTCTTTCCTTGACGCTACTTCGGCCCAAAGCAAGGGAGAAAATATTTTAAAGAAACATATATTTCATTTTTAAACATACTTAATAGTTATGACAGATTTTTAAAAATCTTTGCATTTGAGACAACATTAATAATTCATGTGTGTTTCATTAAGAAAAAGAACAAACTGTCTGTAGGGTCATTAAATTCTTACTTGGCTAAGATCATCAAAGTTTAGATGACCTAAAATGGTACATTGTTGCGGTCATAATATGCCACTTGAAAAAAAAAATACCCTGTGATTTAGTTTTGATTTTGACAATACTCAAAAGGATTTGTTATCTTACAGACCTTTCTGCAAACTACTAATGGGATGAACACAATATATCACTTTTATAATAGTGAGCTATTAAAGGCAAACATAAAGCAGTCTGAAGCCCATAAGTGCTGCCAACAGCTCCTGCTTTAATGAATTCCCTTTTAGATGTCCATTAAATGCTCATGGCAAATGTACTCATAATGGAAATGGCAAATCTAAATGGGTAGATATGAATAATCCATGGAGTTTAAATTCTGTTTATGATCATCTTCACATTTAGTTTTCAAGACAACGCAGTTTAGTTTTCATTACAGTTTGGAATAAAGAGGACAGGGAGTAATTGATTGCTTCAAGCAGATTAAAATCAATGGGTTGCTTTTCAAAGAGCCCGTTCAATGCAGTAATTTCAACTTTAAACATTGATTTAGGAAACTCAACACAAAATGTTTTGTGCCGTGTGAACTTTTATGTGGAAAGACTAATACTAATTTTATTTCTATATATCTGTATATAGAAATATATAGAGGTTGTTATCAGTATGTGCATGAGTAAAAAGTGATTTATATTAAGTTATTTTGGTATTATTGCACTCATATAATGAATCAATGAGATTCCCGTCATCATTGGGATACTGTTTGTGAACCATTAGCACACAGAAATTACAGCCCATCATAGATCATTACTGTGATTGAGGCTTTATTACCATATTCTCAAATTGCTTGCTTGCTATAAAACTAAATAGACACCAGACAACTATAGGTAGCCAATAGACTGTGCATTATTGTACTGGAGTAATGAAGGATTATTGTAGCATAATGGGACACAACTTATGAGGAAAATAAACTTGGCAGCAAAGGAAAGCTTGAGTGTTTTTAATGTTTGTTGTTACTGCTTTAAAGGTCAAGTATATTTGTTATGATCGAGTTACTGTTTCCTTATTTCATGAATCATACATTTTTTGTGTTTCACATAGGCCTCATTTTATTATTGAAGCATTTAAGAGGCAGGAACTGCACTGCACGTTTCAACTCCAGAGGTGGATTGATGTACAGCTTTGGAAGCAGTGGTGTGGTTGTGGAAGTGGTGGGGTGGCTCAGAGGATGTGTCCATAGCTCTGCACAGACATGGCATTGTTCTGGAAAGAGAGAGAGAGGAAAACCTGCATCACCAGATAGCAGCTGTTAAATGGGATTAAGTTCTCCAAACAGATAGAGGCAAAATAGGAATTTTGGGCGCTTTAGTAAAAGGATTCATGATATCTTCAGTTTTGAAGTTGAGAAGACATACTGAATTTGGACCTTGGGAGTTTAACAATCTCTTGTGACAGAACTGGGGACTTTACTGTACAACATCAGGATTTGCAAGGTATATTCAAGGTGTTACTTTCTCCAGCTACAAAAAAAAAAATATCATATTTTAGAAAATTAAATTGCTTCAATTTTCCAAACTTTGGAGTGAGTTTAGGTCACCCAATGTTAGTCCCAAAGACTCAATGGAGAGAGAACTGCAGCTCCAAAAGCAATTTTGTATCATCCTTTGGAAGTACCTCAAGCCACTTACCTACTTCCTATATCCCACCTCCATCCCCGCATCCTTGCTCACACCTTTCTCTCCCCACTTCTTCATACTGGTGTTCTCCTGCTTCTTTCACAATAAATTCCTGTGATACCTGTCTTCAGTGAAATTGAAGTGATGTGGGATAACTCATTCAGAATCCTTGAGGGGTTTTTTTTGTTGTTGTTTAGTTAGGTTTGGTGTAGAATTTAAGATCTTCCCTAATAGGATTTATTCTGATTATGTTGGGGAGTCAGTGTTTGGCTGAGGAGTAATGGAAACATTCCAAGTTTCTGAAGGGGTTCAGGTTATTACCATGATCAGTGACCTATATTTCAGTAGGACCTACAGGCTTTGATTGTCTTCAGGTACCAAACTATTACTGTATGTATTTGGGACAGTTTGCAGTAGCACTCCTGGCTTTACCAAGGGATGTCATCAGCCACAGTGAGAACATAATGACTGTTTCTTAGAGCTTGTAGGTGAGTATACAGCAAAAGACTAGATCCTTACAACAAACAGAAAGGAAAATAAGTCTGACTGTATTCCCCTGTACAGTCTGGGAGTGGGATTCAATCTCTGGCAGCGTTATTTTATTAAAAACCCTGAATTATTGGCTGCTGAGTGATGACAAATCTAGTTTACCCTACTATAGCTTGTCTGTGATCTTGGGGACTCAGTTGTGTGCTCCCAACTCCTGTTTTTATTCTCAAGTACCAGTAGGTATGTTGATTTAGCAAGTGTGAATAAGGCTTTGACTGTATTAGCAAGTCTTTTACAGAGGTAAATGTTTTCTTTAGTTTGGGATTTGTTTTGGTTTTTTTCTTTTCCCAGTAGTGGGAAGTTCCTGTATAGTTCTTGTGAATGTACTTATGTGTAAGTGACCTCACAGGTGTTACCACATTTTCCTTATGAATATTTGTTGTTAAAGAAGGAACATATAAATAGCCTTTGAACTTCTGGCATTTCATGTGTTGCTGTCCTGTAAGGAAACAGTGTCTTTTCCCCAGCACAGTCTGTGACAGCACCTCTGCTCCTACAGTCACATGGGGAGAACATCGGAGGGTGTTCTCACGCCCTGTTCTCTGTCATCACCACTGCATGAGTAGGAGTGAAAAGGCAAAATGCTCTTAGCTCTGTTTAACTTCTTTTTTTATAACAAAGTCTTTCTTCTTGTATTCTTTTAATTCCACCTCTGGCCTTCCATATCATTAAAGTGTTCCATCTTGATCACCTGTCCTGCACTGACAACCCAACTGAAGGCAGTTGTTGTCTGCCCCTTCTGAGGAAGGCATGACCTTTGAAATATAGGTGTGTTTTCTTTATCACTTCTAAGATCTGCATGTCCATTAAGCCATATTCGTTCTGTGACCTTGAAGAGAATCAGAGAATCTTTCGGATTTTCTTCTTAGAAAAATGTTGATATACTTCACTGTAGGTAAGTGAAAAATTGAAATAGCTCTGTACTTTCTGGTAAGCTCAAATGATTGTTAGTCTGCTTACACAATAGTGATTGTGATCTTGTCCAGAAAGACCTTGCTGTTTTCTAGAATCTTTCCCCATTATTGCTACAATGAAGGAATAGTATTCAGCACTGTCCAAACTGTAACATGGATGTGGTTCTCCACTCTCGAAGTCTCTGTCCATGTGTGTGCTCATTTATAACACTTCAGCACAGACATCGAGGTCTTAAGCTTGTAGTCCTTTGGTTGCTCTCTCAGATGTCAGGTTACAGCAAAAAAGTTCTCTCACATCTTTAGTCAGAAAGATTTTGCCATCTAAGACCTAAAGTTTGAAGTACTCCACTGCTTTTTCTGAAAACTTATGTCAGGGATGGTCAGTGGCTACATGCTGACAAAGCCTTGTAGCTACCAAATTTGGGCACTACTGACTGTAAGGAGTGCTTTAGGATGGACATGGGGATGTTTTCACCTCTCTGCCTTGGTGTGACAAGGTCAAAAAGTAGTTTCAGTTCTCCCTATTTACTGGTAACTGATACTTAGGACTTCTGGCTGTGAGACATTCAGAGAGGGAAGCTTCTCTTCACGTTCCTGTAAGATTTTAAAGATGGGTTCTGAAAGAGAAAAAGCCATAATGGTCCGTTATGCTGACAAGAAGGTGTCAACATCCATCATACTTTTTACTCGCCTCAGAAGGATCCAAATCTTCACACCCTTCTAAATTTGTGCTGTCTATTCCATTTCATCAACATTTGATTCTTCTCTGTTAGACTTTTTAGAACGTTGCAGCAAAACGTGGTAACTGTTTCACATTTTAGGAAGGAGGAAACATGTTGTTTCTGCCAGTTATGATTAGCTGAGCAAGGGCTGTAAACCTTTGGGGGCTGAGGTGTTGGGAGGGCAGACTTCTTAGGGCTTGGTTGTCTCCAGGCAGAGATTGCTGAAAAAGGTAACAGGCAGTTTTAAAGCTTCTCCCAGGCTATCAAAATAAAGCCTTGTCCATTTATCCCAAGACTTTCTTCCAGAAATAAATCTATGTTTCTACACAGAAAAGTTTAGTCATTCTTCTTGTAAGCAGCTACCTGGAGCTTTCTATAACATAACTATCAATATATGTATTACTGCTTGATTTTTCTCACTATATGAATATCCATCTGAATTATTATTCAAAAAAGAAGAATTACTTAGCAGTAAAAAGAACATTTGAGATGCATAGTCCAAATACACATGTACTTCTTATTTGTCTTCCCTTTTTAAACTTACTCATCTCTAGCACTCAGGGAAATGGTGCTGGATGTACTTTGCATTAAATAGCTTTGTCACACGTGCAGCAGTCAAGGTTTGAGTCTAATTCTGTAGATCTGATATGTTTACCTTAAGTAACAGCTGTAGGACACTCACAGAGAGACACAGAGGGGGCCTTGCAGGGTTAAGGGTCTGGGAATGGTCTCATTTGACTAAAAAGCTGCTTTTGTACTCGAAAGGTACCTGTGGTGGAACAGGATCTGTTGGGAGGGAAGTCGATGTAGATGTCACAGCTCCGGGACTCACACTTAATGAAGATTGACAGTACAGTTTCATAGTCCACTTAACTGCAGCTGAAAAGGTAGTTCTGCTGTTCTCTGTCCTGCACTGTCGTTGCTCTGTGTGTGGCTGGGTAGGGGTTGCTGTCTCTTCGTGTCAGAATTGGTTTTTGCTCCTGGCTGCAGAATTGCCAGTGGGAGCTGCTATAGATGTGGCTCTCTTGTGAAAAAACAGAAGATTAATCATTCTTCTCTACTAGTTATTTCTATTGTACCACTATTCTCAGGCACATGTACTGCTGTCAGAAAGGAGTTTTTAAAATATATTTACTCATTTCAGAACTTTGTTTGTAATTTTAATTACAGGTTTCCAGTTAAAGTAACAGATATGAATTTGGGAGTTATAATGAAAGTACTTATGAAGTTCTTCCTGTTGGATGCATTACAACTGAGCAGCTGTTGCCACGAAAAAATTTTTGAGATGCCCATGCTCTATAAAAGTACACTGCAGCACTGATGCATCAGGACTTTTCTATTTATAGGCAGTAAAAGCATTTAAGTACATGAAGAGTTCTGTTGAGTTCTGTTGAGTTCTGTAAAAAAAATCTGCTGTAAGTCAATGTAGTGCTATGTGCCTGACAATTCCAGTTTTAATAACTGTGATATTCCATATTTTTGCATGAAGGCTTCTGGTGTTCCTAATGGGAACCAGTGAAACCATCAGGGGTAGAGTATGCAATGACTGAGAGGCAGTGAGCAATTTGATGTGCAATCACTTTTGCCAGGGGTTTTGGAAATACATGCTTTTTAATAAAGTACATTTGACCTTTCTTTTGCTTCCATGTGGCATGAATTTACAATGTCATTTCAGATCTTAAAGTAGAGGCAATGTCTGTAAGCCACAATATATTATTATACACAAGTCTGAACAGGAGGTAAGGATAGGGAAGGAAATGATGAATTTGTTGCATTTCCATAGATGTTTGACCATAAACATGTATTAATATATTTTTACAAGGATATATACAATAAGAGCATTCCAGATTGAGCAATGGTCACAACACACTGCTGATATGCAATCAGTATACAAAACCATGCTTGCTTTTTGTAGTAGAATGTGTTACACCTGGGAAATGTGAAGTGGTTTTGTCAGAGGTTCTTGTGACACCTCTGATGGGGTCTCAGTGCAGTGGTGTGTCTTGCTGAGCCCTGACACACTGCTCTGCTGTCACTGCAGTCCCCCTGGTCAGACCAGCAGGTTCCTTGTCTCAAGGAAAAAGACTTTGAAGTAATAATGATGTTCTAATATAATGACAGAAGTTTGTGTAATTCCATTATTGCTGTGATGGGCTTTAGCTTCGGTAGAACTTTCCCACTGCCCTCTGGTCCTTTCATCAGAATTTGGTAAATGAGTCAGTGTCTCATTTCTTCAAAGAGGGCTGTCTTGTCAGGAGGTTTGAGTATTCTGGGAGTAATCATTGTTAGGCAATACTCTTTTCTTGAGTTTAAGACTCAAACTTATAAATTAGTGTAATTAATGTAATTATAAACATCTCACCAACTGGGTTTTTAATAGACATGACTCCTAACAGCAAATATGTTCATCTTTTAGGTTTGAAGATTCTATTTCTATTAACTTTCAGGCAGTTCTTTCATGTAGTTGCAGAAATGGTCTCTATGCTGTAGTAATGCCATTTTTACATAATAATGCCTTTTTTGTTCTAGAATGCTAGATGAAACCCCTTATTTTTATTTATGTTAAATATCTTCATACATATTTGATGATATTCATATATATGTGTTTTCAGTTAGTCAGTGGAAATCAAATAATTTGTTCATTTCTCAGAAATGTGAGGTATGTTTGATTTTTTTTAAATAATTTAAATTATTCTAGTTTAAAATCTTTTTTAAAACATTTCATTTGGAAGTATCACTCAGGTTTTGAATATTAGATTTAACACATGATTGCATTTGGTTTGCTCATCAAAAGTGGAGAACATTTAATATTTATTCATAACAAAAGTATTAGAGAAGCTGTCAATAAATTTTCTGTCATAATTGAATCATAGGATATCTAAATTGTTGATAATATGATCTGCTCGTTAAACAAAAGTGTCTGGAGAAAATGATGGATTAATTGACTGATGGCTAAGGTTTCTCTCAAATATAATGGTTTACCCAGTTTGATTTGATTTGTGTAAAATAACTTTCTCTAATAAACAATTTGCTCAGAGGCAATAGAAGAAATGAATGGTTATCAAACCAAACTTAATTAGTCTCTCCTAGATTGATATTACTTGGGGAGTCTTCGTTTTAATTGTGGAGAGCTGGATATGAAGAGTTTGGTTCATTATATTTTTCCTGTATAAACACTATTGTGTAACTACCTATGGAATATAACATGTAAATTCATTTTAATAAATGCTTGTAAAGTGAATTAGCTAATTATGCCAGGCTAAAAATGATTCCTTTAATTATTTTAGATATTTAACTAGTACTTCAATTTTATTATTGTTAGTCTGTAAACATAATTTGTATTAGCTCTGCCAAACTAATTAGAATATATAACTTAAACAGTTTCAACAGTTTTGTAAATGCTCATAATGTTCTTTTCTCTCAATAACCCATTTCTGTTTTAAAAAAAAATTAAAATGATGAAGAAATTTTTGATGTAGATTTTTTAAATGTGAGGAAGAATAACTTTTTCTGAAAAACACAATTTCAGAAAAGTTAATATGGTTCAAGACTCTGGAATAGTTGTCAAGAGAAGGGAAAATCCCGGTCTTTTCCCCAGAGATAGGGTCAAACTAAACATAAATCATTAAGTAACAATGTTGTGAGATTCCAGGTCATTAGATTATCCACATATAATATAAACCACAAATATGGTCACATTCCACTTCTTTCAGAGGTTAAGCACATGTTTAATTGCAGTAGAAGGTGAAAATCTGCATGTTCAAACCAAGAAGAGTTGGTCTTAATGGCTTCCAGTTCACTTAATGTAAATAATTTTCTCTTTTCTTTAAAAAAAAAAAATTCAAAACATCTGTAGAAGATTTACAAGATTTTAATACAAAATGTACATGAGAGGGCTGTTGTTTGAAGCTGAGTAAGTGTGAAAGAAAGACATTAGTGAAGAGTAATTTAGGTGTTCTTAATTATATTCCTTCATGTTTAATCTTGGGTTTATAAACCCAGAAATTAATCTGGTTTATTGTTCCTTCTCACACATGAAGTTTTCATTTTGACAATCCGTTACCTCCGTTTTCCTTTGTGTAGGAAACTACAGATAGCTGAAATGTGGGTAGGAAATGAGAAACATCCTTTAGTTTTGTCTGTATACAATCATTGAATGGAGGTGTGTGCTCTAACTTTGGGAAATAGAGATCTATGTGCAGAAACTGCTGCTATGAAGCCAAGTGTCCTGGCACATCCGTGTGAGTGACAGAAACCTGCTGCAAAATGGCACCTTGGGCCTGTCTTTGGAGCAGAAACAGGATCAAACACAACCTTTGGTGTTCTCAAATAACGTGTTCTCAGGAATTCTCTCTGAGATATGGGCACTTTGCTTTTCCTTAGCTCCTGACTGTCAGGCCATCAAAGGAATAGATCTGTAGCAGCTGTATGTATATACATGTGTGTTCTTCGCTGGTATGACTCACTGTGAGTCTCCAAAAGGATTTTGAGAGCAATATACTGAGAATGTATAGTAGTCTTTGGAGTATTGTGGGTTGATGAAAATAAACAGTAAAGTCTAGCAAGTCCTGGACACTATTTACATATCAAACTTTATCAGTTAAATCTCATAAATTCAGTGAGAGTCTCACAAGTACCTTCATGTTGAACCAGCGATTTCACTTCAGGATTTTGGGATCTCTTGTTATATGGTGCATGTCCTTGTTTGTGGTGGCACGAGAATTTCTCACACCCCAGGAATTAAAGAATTCTGTGCTAATTCTGGAAGTCCAGAACTAAATTCTGCTCTTTTCTCAGATTGACAGATTTTTTTTCTCTGTCTTTGGAAAAAAATGACCATTCCATTTTTTTTTTTTAAGCTTGGTATGGTTTGATTTCTTTATCATACCAACATTAAATATATGCTAATTAGGCTGTGTAATTGCACCTGTGGGTGTCCTTTCTGCTGTGACTCAGCAGTGCAGTAGATAGGCCATGTGGCCACCAAATCAAATCCAGATGTCAGATTCTTGAATACGTGAACATCACCCTGCTGAAAATACTGCGTTGTGTTGACCTGGTGTGCTGTGCCATGAAATCCCTTGTTAGAGAACTCCACCAGGGGCTTGAGTCTTTCCACAAAAATGAGGAGCCTTCACAGCCTACAGTAGCATAAGACTTGCATGCTTCAAGGACTCCGAGAGCCAGGAGAGCAAAGAAATTAGAGTTTCTTACAGGGCAGCAGTTTATTTACATAATGAGCAGGTAGTGTAAAAATTAAGGTTGAAGTTTAGACTCTTTGATCCACCCTTAGTAGATGGACTTTTGCACTGAAATCCTTGTAATAGGAATTTCTTCCACAGCCTTGCAGCATGTTCTGTACCTGCCTTTTTGTACAGAACAGCAGCTGAAGCTCCCCCAGTGAGTGGGGGCTCCTTGGGGTCTGGGGGGAGCAGGGCTGTGTCCCTGACCTGTGGGGTGGGGCCCTGAGTGCTGGACCCCGGGGGCCAAGTGGCCCCTGCTGCTCTTGTTCTGCTGCTCTTTCTTGCAGACAGAGCTGGAGAGCAAGACAGAGCTCTGTATACACGGGTGTTCCTGTCTGGGGGGCAGGGAGAGCATCAGGAATGTCTGTTTAACACTGACTGATTTACAGGTAAAATCAAATATCCTGAAGTAGGGATCATAACTAATTGTGGAAGGCAAGGACATGACAGGAAAGAGTGTAGCAAGATTGTGTGGCAGTTCCAACTATGATGAGGAATTGTAAAGATTCTTAGCAATAATTCCTTTGTTAGGTAAATTGTAACATTTTTCTTCACAATCATTATTTCATTAGGCAATTTTACTTATTGTGAAATAAGCAAAAAACCTGAAAAAACCCTTGTATACAAATTTGTGCCTTACAGGCAGGAAATAAAGATTCTTTAAGTTTTTGAAAGCCTTTAAGATTCAAGGTAGTTAGTGATTTTTAATAATAAAGAAAACAAGTATAGGGCACAGAAAAATTTTAGTTAGATAAAAAATGCAAGGTTTTTCCTAAAGCATTTATGTATTGATATCTGAATTTAAGTATTGAGGAAATATTAAACAGTATACACATGAATATAGGAAGTGATCTTGAAATATCTAAAACACTTAAAACATGAAAATTATTTGTGTTATAATTGTATTAAACTTCTGCAATGTTTAATCTTAAAGCAAGGGTAAACACAGTTTTCAGATCACATTTTCAAGTTGTAATACTGCAGAGATGTGTGTAATATGCTTAACTCAGGCCATGTGCTGTCTGTTACATAGGCACTTATTAATTAGAATATTTCACTTCACTGACCCACATGGGCTAAGTATTTGTAATCTCTATTGTTGCCCAACCATACTGTGTATAGTTAGATAGACATGTATAAAATTTCATGTTCTGTTGGTGTTGCAGTTAATATACAACCACAATGTACAGCAGAAGTCACGATGATTACTTTTTAGAGTGTTTAATATTTTTATTCTGATAGTTTCAGCTACAGAGTTTCAACACACATTTAGTTGTGTTGCCCATTGTGCTTCTCAAGGAGTGTTTTTGGGAACACTAAATTCCTCATTAAATATATCTCAGAACCAATGCAGAAGTTTAGGGTTCTCTGCATTCTCTGTTCTCTCTGTTACAGCATAACCATGACTAACAGTTTGTCCTGGATTTCCTGTCTGCCAGACAAAGCATATGAAGCAAACACCTTGTGTCAATGCTCTATTTTACAGCTGAGGTCCTTCTTGGACCCTTCTCAAGACTCCCATCAGAGTCTTGTGGGAGCAAGTAGAACTCCAAAAAAAAAAAAAAGAGAGAGAGAAAAAAGTTGACATATAACAACTCTTAATTCCCTGTGTAGTAATTTTAATTTGAAAGTAACCAGCTGGTTATTAATTAGAAGAGTAACAATTTTGGTTTTACTACGCTTTGTGGTTTTTTTATGATCTGTGGTGAAAACTGATTGTATTTTCTTAATATTCCTAGCTTGATATTAAAGCCTATCACAGAACCATCATCCTTGTTCTCCACTATGACGTCCTGCCACACCTCCGAGCATCTCTCAGTGCAGTAACATTGACCTGACTGTACATGTAGCACAACTCTGACAGAAGCTGGGCTTAAAAAGGTTGTTCTGAGCCAGCTTGGTTAAGAGTAAAGCAAATCCATATTGCTTATGCAAATCCATATGCAATACTCTTATTGTCTTAATTGACTTCTAGACAGGTGCACAAAAAACAAGCCTAGTTCCATAGGTAAAAAGTGTGCATAAATAAATGTTTGCACTACAAACTGGGAATACTCTGTAAGTCCTTGGCAGAGCACTCACTGTTGTGGCTTGACTCCATCCAGAACTCAGCCCCAAACAACCCCTCACTCGCTCCCCCCTGGTGGGACTGGGGAGATAAATGGAAGGGTAAAAGTGAGAAAAGTTGTGGGTTGAGATAAGAATAGTTTAATAACTGAAATAACATAAATTAATAACAGTAGTAGTAGTAATAATAATAATAATAATAATTTGCAATGGGAAGTAAAATAATATGGAGAAATAAATTACCCAGGAAACAAAAATTATGCGAATGACAACAACTGCTTGACCCCAGCCACACTATAGGTATAGGGTGTGCCAATCTCCAAGCAGCTGCCTCCTGCCAGCATCCCCTGTCTCCCCAGTTTATTGATGAGCATGACATCCTGTAGTCTGGAATATCCCTTTGGTCAGCTGAGCTCAGCTGTCCTGGCCGTGTCCCCTCCCAGCTCGCTGGTGGGGTGGGATGAGGAGCAAAAAGGCCCGGACTGTGTGTGAGCACTGCTCAGTGGTAAGGCAAACTTCCCTTGTTATCAACACTGCTTTCAGCACAAATCCACAATAGCTTTGACTGGCTACTGTGAAGGAAATGAACTCTATCCCAGCCAAACTCAGCACACTTAAGGTGACAAGGCTGAAAGTCCCTTACATACGACATTACAAAAGCACAAATGCCTTCAGTTTTGTCATTTAGAAGCCAGGGAGTATAAAGAGATCCCTTCCTCCTCCTAACATCTGTGAATCTCTCATTTATGTTGTTAATGTTTTCTAAACCAGAGCAATCTTTTCTAGGTCAGTTAGCAAGCTGGACCAAAACTTTAAAGTTAACCTGACGAAATAAATTCTGTTAGTTACACCAAACCAGTGGTTACACTTGGCCATCTTGGTACCTTATTTAAGATTTACCTTCACAGTTTATTATATAGTTCCTTGTGGGCTTCCAATCACCCTGCAAGTTTGGCTTTGTACTTGATGGCTTCATGCTTTTCCTCAGCATATGAGTAACTGTTTAAAAGGTTGAAGAAAGTAATTAGTTTTAGGATTGAACTTGATAAGTTTATGAATGAAGTAGTATGGTCTGGCTGCCTGAAGTAGCAGCAGTCTGGATAAAAAGGAATGGAAAGCCTCTTTCAGGGCTGTCTTCTGCATTCCTGTATTCATGTATGTATATATGTAATGGTTTAAAATACTGCATAGATAATTAGCAATAAGTTTGGCTTTGATTTAGGAGGTTGTTAGGATGCCTTTTGGTTACCTGTGTACTGCCTTTGTATTCAGCAGCAGCTGTAAAAATCCTTGCTTCCTGGATGAAGTTCAGAACGAAATAAAAACAATCCTTGTAATACTTCAGTCATATAATAAATGGCATTTGGGGGTAAATAGAGGAGACAGTTGCAAGCTTTAATGGAAAAAGGATTTTTAAAAGGATTGTGTCAAACATAGTACAATAACTCTAAGGTAAGAAAGGGGGTTAAAGATGCAAAAGTGAAAGAATGTGCTCTTACCTGTTGCCAAGCATTTTTTCATGTATGCATTATAGCTCTTTTTTGTAATGGTCAGTATTGCCCTTATTGTGCTCTGTTTACATGTCTGACTTCTTGTTTGGATTTTACTTGGTGATTTGGTATTAATTTTTAATGTGAAAGCACTTAGCATTAGGAGTTTGACATTTTGTCTGACCTTAATCACCAAGAGGATCATGAGAGGTTTATTCAGTGGGAAGAGAATTGTTACAGCTCCGACAGAAATGATGGGAAATAAGTAAACAGCCTTTTAAATCTTCAGCAGAAATCAATAGAGTTTAAAGATGATGGACGTTGGTGTTTTTTGCTGCTTAAGGAGTTCAACCTTTTACGGGAAAGTATCTTCTCTGAGTGTCAGCATTTTTTTGCCCAGCATCATGAATCACCACTGCAAATAGAACACTCTGCATAGAGCACTTCATCATTGTTACACAGATGATGTTATAGATGTGTCTCTCTGATACTGTGGAGGTGTGGTGCTACTTCATAACATTGCTAATTAATGGATGGTCAGCAAAATATGTGTATTAGATAATATTTAAACTGATGAACTCCTGTCTTTATGCTGTCATTGTAACGGCTGCTGTATAGAACTTTTTAAGTTTTAGCTCTTTTCCCCGTGTCGATAGATACCTTCATTTAAGTGAGAGTTCTCAACTTTTAATAGCTGGGAGCAAGAACTCCTCTGAAGTCTTTGCATCAGCAGGCCTTTAGAGACAGGCAGGTTTTGAGCAGTTGCACAGCAAATTGTGTACTTTGGCTTTTCATGAATGATTTATTAGATGTTAGGCTGATACAGTAGTTAGCAATATATCCAGAAACAGCACTGTTCAGACCCAAGGATTTGTACATTTGCATCATCATCAATCATTTTTTGTGCTATTTGGGGTTTTATTATACAGTATTGGATTCCATTTTAGAACAGCTAAGTATACAGTAAATTATATTCAAATATAGTAAAGTTGCTGTTAAATAGTAATTGAGAACTTGACTTTCAAGCTTTCAGTTAATTTGTTTGCATCCTTATGCAGCCATTTACTCTGAATAAAGTGAAGGGGATTTAATTTTGATTTATAGACAACCTTTTGTATTGAAAATAACTGTAGTGACTGTAGTTTTATGCTAATATCTAAGCATGCCACATATACTCTTAGACAAAATTGTCCCTTAAGACCTCCTCATATGAAGTGATCTTTGATTTAAGGCTGCAGTACTTTGGCTACAAGTGTGTTCAATGATTATTAAACTGGAGTTATTACATAGCAGCTGATGGAATATTTTCTGTAGTTTATCTCAATTGATTAGCTGTATTGAGTACAGAGTGGCAAAAAACATTCAGAGCCATTTCTTGTGTTCCTGGTGCAGCAGCCAGGCCCTGCACTGTGTTTGGCTTTGTGCTCTCCTGGGATTGCAGTGGTGGAGCTGGGATAGAGCTGGAGCAGAGGGATGGGGCTGGGAAACCTGATCCTGGGCAGCTCGGTGCTGAAGCTGAAGCCCTCCCGAAATCCCGGGGATTATTTACCTTCGTGAAGAGTGTGTGTGTGTACAGTGAGGGTTTGTGTTGTCTCCTGAGCCAGCTAATGCATTGCAGAGTGCCCAAATGGGAGAACAGTGCATGGAAGATAAGGAAAATCTTCCAAACAGGACAGCTCTGTAGACATTCTCTTACATCTCATTCGCTGTGTGGATTTTTGTGGTAGTAGGTAGTCTCGCTTTCACTTGACATAAAACTAAACTGGCGGAAATGACATTGATATTTCAGGACTGGGACCTTATTTTTGGATGACTTTGATGTCCTTAAGTACAAATACTCCTTTTAATAAGTAATAATATACAGCAAAGATGCACAGAAAAGGGAAACACACACATGATATGCCCTCTCTTTAGCTCACATTAAGTAGTTGGGCTGATCAGGTCCTATATTTGCCACTGTTAAGTAGATAATTTTGCCTACTGTGTAGTCAATTTTGATGTATTCAGGGAATTCTGCTTTGTGACAGCAGGCTAAAGTTTTGCCTTTAATTCTTTTTCATTATTTTAAGAAGAAAGACATAGTTACTTGATGCTGGGCCAGAGATATTCTTTTCAGGGCTAGATGTTTGGACTTCTTTGGAGGTTTTCCCTGGATAGCAAGCACTTCTCTTCATGTTTTTCCACCCTTGAGCATCATTATACTTTTTACTATTTTAATACTTGTGACAAATTAATGTTGATTATGGATTTTCTTTACTAGCCTTTTTTTGATGTTTTTATGTAACTTTGCTAAAGATGAATAAGCTTTCAGTGGATTGATTAAGCAAGTTGCAAACTTTATTTTTATCAATATATTTATTGTTTCCCTTTTTAAGCCCATTTATGAAGCTCATGTTACCTTCAAAAATGCCACCTCCTTTAGCCTGTCCCGTTGCAAATGTGAGGTACCAGCTGTGTGAGCGCCCTGTGTTTTGCCTGTGGTTGCAGCTGCTTGAGAGAGATCCCTCCAAAGCAGAAGTGTGCAGTAAGGCTGTTGGCATCAAACGGAGCCCTTGCTTGGGTCTTGGGTGAGCCCTGGAAATGAGGGCTGGGATGGGACAGGATTGATCGCTCTAAGTGTGTGGGGGGAAGGGCAGGGACAGGGCTAAAAATGCTGGGGAGGTAAAAGAGCTTTTTAAACTAAGGATGCTGCTGGCACGGGAGCAAATGGATATGGCTATCAATAACCTTTGGCTAGAAATTCAAAAATGGTTTCTACTCATCCAGAAGAGCCTCCCAGAGGGGGAATTATGGAGGGGAAATTATTAGCAGATTTCAAAATAAAATTTGAGTGATTTATAGAAAGATTAAGGGACTTGGTTGTCTGTATTTGTATTCAGCATCCACAAGGTCCCTTCTAGATATTTTAGGTCTCTTTATAGACTTTACTGTTCTTTAAAATGATTGAATCATATAGAAGTGAATTTTACATTTCCCTTTTAAAATCTTGTGTTAATACTTGTGAATCTATGAATATAGAGTATAACCAATGAGATTTCTGTCTCCTTTTTCTATCTGAAAATAAGTTCTAAATCACATATTCTCCAGGAAGGTAGGACTTGTGCAGAAGGGAGTGCATTCCTGCTGATGGAGCAGCATCACTGAGGACATGCAGCTGCTGCCCTTGTCTTTTCTCTGCCTGATTTACCTCCTGAGCTGGCAGGGATTGCTGTTTGCGTGAGTCCAATGCAGGAATCAAAAGGGGATTTTATTCATCTGTGCTCTGTAAGTCAGGTGAAGTTTGAAAATACTATTGCTGTTCTCCAGTGCACCCCACCAGGTGAGTGTGGTGCTGAGGATCTCTGCGATTGCTGTGGTTCCTCAGCTGCAGTTTGCACGGAGGCACAGACTGAACAGACCACACTGTGTGTCTGCAGCACATTCCTGCTTGCTCTTTTTTGGCGTAATGAAAGTGGCTGGAAGTGTGGGATTGGTACAGTAGCTGTAGTGCTGAGTGGGATGCTTGGTCCTGTGTTTTTTCTGCTCTATCACCTCAGATTTTTGTTAAATTGTAACTCCTTCTGCACTGCAAGTGCGTGTTATGTATGGAGTGTGTCAGAAGATCTTCCTTTTGCTGATCTTCTGGATTAAATCATTGAACAGTTCATTTATGATGTAATGCTTATTTTATCTGCCATTGCTTTATAAGTGGTTTGTTCATATCTATTGTGCTTGCATGTCGTTAAGACACCGAGACTCCTTTGTTGCAGTTGAATTCGGTGTTACAGAGGAGGAGACTGAAAACATAACAAAGTGTTGATCCTTCCTCAGTGCTAATTTTGTTGGATATTAATCAGTAACTCGTTTTGGATTGACACACAAATATTGATCCCTGGATTTAATAGAATAAAAACCGTGAAGCAGAAGGCACTGGAAAGGACACACGGAGCAATCTGTTTTCCGAATGAGCGAGGGACAGGGCCGTAAGTTCGAGGCTGCCAGTTAAACTGACAGGGTGGGTGTTAATGCCAGTTGTGGGGTGTTAGAGGTCCCGCTCCCATGTCAGGAGCTGCTGGAATCACGCTGTACATCTTCATCAGCCCAGCATCCAGCGAGCAGCCTCATGTTCCCGGTGAGCTGCGCCCGGGCCATCATTAACCTTGTGAACCCGGATTTGTAACAGAATGTAAAACCAGCTTAGGTTATCAATTACAGTCACACTCCATTGAGAGCTGCCCAAAGAGGGCTCCTTAGGAAGAAAAAGACATTATGATTTGCTCATTTTCTCAGAAAGTAGCAAAAGAGGTTACAATTCATTAAATCAGAAATAAAAATAATAGCTAATCCATAGATTTAATAGATTTAATATCACCTTATTTTGGTGCATTACTCATAGGAGGTCATGAGCAGTACTACGTCTGTCATTAGCAAGGTTCACAAGTAATTGTGTTATAATACTGAATTAGGAAACATTTTATAAAAAGAAATTTATATTCTTTAAAATGAGGGGATTTTATCAATTATTTGAGATTTTAATTTAAATGTTTTGATCCATATTGCAAATGCTTAACCCTTGAGTCTATGGCAAACTGGTTTTACATAATTCAGGGACTTCAGAGTCCATATATTTATAGTAGCTTTTAAGCGTAATCATGAATAAAAACAATATTTGAGATTATTATCTGTTGAGTCTATTAACTGTTCTCAAATAAACTGAATTTACATATTTATTTCTAATACTAATCAATGATAATGTTTTATAGCTACTTACTGTATTATATCCAAAGCAAATAATAATCCTGTTAGATTTAATTTTTTTATTGTTACACAATACTGCATGAAAATGCAGAATATTTTTAAACAAACTTTTTACACTTGTTTTGCCTGTAATATACTTCATTCATCATAAAAATGAATGAGGCTATCAGTCAAGGACTGACTGCTTTTTCTTAGGCTGATTGCTACTGTCACCAGTGTTTTACAAATCTGGAAGGATTTCCCTTTAACAGTAGTTTTTCATTTTTATTCTATGAATATAGACAGTAATTTATCTGTCCACCCCTGCAATATTATAATATACAGAAGAATTTTAGTATGCACTTCAATAATTCTTATTTGATCTTTTCTCTTGTTAGTAGTGAAAATTTGATTTTAAAGCCCACTTAAACAAATAAACACAGAATTACTCAAATATGTCATCTTTGAAAGGCAATAAATGTGATTTTCTTCAGAATACACGTAACGTACTTTTGATCTTTCACATATTATTGTCTTTACCTACTAATAATACCCACAGTCCATGCAAGAGTAATCTTTTCTTATATTTCCCTTAATCTCTTTCCTTACTTCATTTTCTGTAAGTATGGATTTGTTAAGGGGTTTAGAGATACTTCAGTTGTATTTTTAATTAAGTCTGTCCATCAGCAACCAAGGAAGGGGCCTTTAGGAGACCATTTGTCCTCCTAAGGAAGGAACCTGATAAAGTTAGGGGTTTTTTTTACCAGCCCACAATTTAAACATAGTCTTATTTAAAAGAAAAAAAACCTGTGTACCTTGTGTAAGAGTAGTTCATCTATGGTACCTGAATTCAAAATATTACCTTTCTTTCTGTACCCTTACTTGTTAGATTTGGGGAAAAAATGTATTTAAGTCTCCTTAAAGAAATTGCTGATTCTTGTGTAGAACATAGGAAAAACCCCTGAACTATGAAACTCAAGTAACAAGTTTTTGCTTTAACAACCCCAGAAAATGATTTGATTTAATTTTGTTTTCAATCAGGATTTAATGTATATTTTCATACTTTATCTTGGCAGAAGTTCCCTGCCCACTCTGGTGGTATTTCCCCAACTCTGGAAGCAGCTCTGGCTTCTGTGTCATTCAGAAGGGCAGTACAGTTTGCATGAGGTGCTCCAGGATATTGTGAGCAAGCAAAGGGATATGTTGAAGTCTAAGGGAAATCAGTATTTGTTAGTTTAGATTTTGTGTGTCCAGAAAGAATTCTCGAAGGCTGTGTGCAAGCAGTGGCAGAGGATGGCCATTCCCAATTACCAGGTCACCAAATGGCTCCTGAATTCAATTCTGAATCTTTGAAACCAATTCAAAAATATTTTATTACCTGTTAAAATTTGTTCTCTGTCATTCCTTTCTGTCTTCTGTCCTTCTGGTGAACAAATGACTTTATAATATGTTTGCTAAAAGACATTATGAAGAGCTGCTTGAATAGTACTATAAGGGGCAGTGTTAAAATAATTATCCCTCTCAAACACATTTGTACATAGGTGATACATGAATTATGCAAACAAAAACCTTCCAGTTTCTTTTTTAGTTTGTGAAGACACAAGCTCAGAATCTTGGATAATAGGATTCCTTAATGTGGATTTGGATTTTTTTCCCCCCTCACATCTTGATTAGAAAAGGGGAAGAGTTTCCTCCAGAAGTATAAATGTATAAAATGCAAACTAATCTTCCATATCTGACAGTATTTTCTGGGTCATGCTTCTGCAACAATATTTAAGATACATGGAATGGAAAAGCACGTTGGCCTAATCTTTGGAAGCAAAGAGCAGTATTAATGCCATGGAAATCAACAGAACTTGAAAATCAAATTACTTAATAATAGGATCTCTTCTCTTACATTTGGGAACCTAAAAATTTCTTTAATTCTAAGGTTTATCATTTCACACTCTTAGAGTTCATTTCTTCCCTCAATCTGAGAGTGATTTATGGTTGCTCTGATACAGATCAAGCAGTTTCATCTTTCAAACTTACTGCATTTTTTCTAGCATTTCTATCACTTAAGATCTTGATTCTCAAAATAAAGGCAAGAGAAGATGAATGTGTGTGTATGGAAGAACTCTCAACTGGACCCACCCCCAGGTATCTGAAACTTTGCAGTTCTCAAAGTTTAATGAATGTTTATTGTGCTCAGCAGAGCAAATCTGAAAGGTCAAATGGAAACCAAAGGTATTATTCCACTGAGTTTCATCACTACCACTACTGGTATTACAAAAAAGAAAAAAAAAAAGAAAATAATCCTTTAGTCCAGAACTTTGTGACTGATGCTGTGGTTTTGTGCTGTGTAAAACAATCTGAAGCAAACTGCTGATCAAAAGTGGCATTATCTGATTGAAGGTAAAGGGGAAAAAACCAACCTCAAACTCTCAAGCTTGAAAAATCTTGAAAAAGATTTGACCCTCCACCTGTCATTCTGTGTGGCCAAGAGGCTCTATCCACAACTCCTGAGAGTGTTCTTGTGCTGGGAGTTGTACCAGTCACTGCCACCCAACTGTTTCTGCTGCACAAACTGAACGGGCATGTTTGTCTGCATGTCTTTACTTGCTTCTTCACAATGGACTTTTCAATCCTCAGTCATTGTTTTTGAGATACTTGAATTATATTTACTGGTGTGGTTAAAAACACCTGTGTTCTGTTGTAGACAATAGGGTAGAAAAATCACACAAGAGAAGTCTGTGTTTGTAAACTGTCCCCTTCTGGTAGGGCCACTGGCTACACTGTGCATTGAAAGGGACACCCTTCAGTGTAACCTGAATAGAACCTGGTTTAATCTTGGCATGTTGGAGAGTTCAGTCAGCTCTGGAGATCACAGAAAACCCCATTATTGAGATGTTTTCTGAAAGTGCAAATTCCTCTGTTACAGGCTCTGCTTTCTAGTGGATTTTAGGTGCGTCTTCAAAGCTGTACAGGAGGAGTTAAAAATTCTTTCACTCTTATCTAGTTCTGCTCCTGAAATTAAGGGATACTAGGTGCAAGGTAGTCATAAGTTCTCTTATTATTGCCTGCTGTTGGCATCCTCCATACCCGGGGTCTGAGGTCCTACTGCAGCGCTGTGCCCAGCATGCCCCCACATCCAGCAGGGCCCTCCCAGCTAGGGAAGACATCTCTCCTCATCTGCACTTGCAGCTAGGACTGTGTTACATCTGCCCATCTCTCTGAGTAAATAAAAAAAGGAAGGTCCTGAAGTGTACTTTAACCTAGATGTACTCAGGTATTCATAGCCCAAGGCACTGTGTATCTGCTTTTTTTCTAGTGAATTTTGAGTCTGTTTTAACATGTTCTTTAGCTGTCCCCTGGCCTGGATGATGGCTTCAGTGGATGTATTATCCAGTATTAGACATACACACATACCTTTTTGTTTCTTGATTTCAGCCTTTCATTATATTCCCAGTGATGTATTGGAGGAAAAGTGTGTTTTTTAAGCAAACAAACGTGCTTTTGCCCTCATCAGGTAGTTGGCACACATAGGGACGAGCACAGGCAGAGCTGACACACCTGCATGCTCAGCTGGGCAATTCTAGCAGGGCTCTTCTGGGTTTCTGTGTTCCTTTAAAGATTCCAAGATACAAATATGTGCAAATAATCTGAGTGTAAAAGTAGTAGGTGGCTGTGTAAGCAGGAGACAATGTGCTGGGTTTTGTTTGTTCTAAGCAAAAGGCAGGAATCTGCCGTAAGCTCTTTGAGTCTGTTACTGTGGAGCCGAGTCCGGGCACAGGTAGGGCCAGGATGCTGCAGGGCTGTGGAAGGGCTGTCTGTTAGTGGTAGACAAGGGTGATGGTTACCTTCCTGTCTCACTCGTTGTGCTGTGAACCCTGCCTAGGAAAGCTGGGATAATGAGCCATGCAGTGGAGAGGGGTGATTGATGATCCCTGGTTCTGACAGCTCGAGCGCCGACAATCCCAGGGTGTCGGATCCCGGCATTAGCGTGCTGACAGCTCAGCATTTAGGACATTATGGTAATTTATCCTGCATGTGCTGTCACCTGCACTGTCAGAGTTTCTTTTTAATGATGGTATAACTATTTTGTTTGTTTGTACTGCATTCTTTTCATTTGGCTAATGTCTCCTCATTAGATTGCACCTAGTAAATGAGAGTAATTAAGTGTTTCGTATAGCTCAGATGCAATGATTAAGTTGCAGAGTTGGTGCTGATTATGTTTTGTCATTTATCTCTATTAATCGGAGAATAATCCAGATGATGAACACATGTAATTTTTTTAGCTAATGTTCAATAGATGAAATTTATAACTTCTCAATGGAGCCAAACAATAAGTGTGTATTTATATATCAAATAGTTAGTTATTGTACTTGTATTTCTGTTAAATAAACATAAAATTATCTGTGCAACTAAGGAAAAAAACAGAACATCTATTGACTATAGAGATTTTCACTTTTTAAAAATTGGTTTGTATATGGAAAACTACTATTCAAGAATTCACAGTTCAGCGACTCTCTTTATTCTGCTGTCTCAAATATCGACAGAGAATCCTGTGGCTATATTTTTGAGGATTTTTTTCCTTGCATTTATTGTCTGTGTTTGTTAGTGTTAATTCTAGAATACAAATCTCATCTCTATTAGCAAAATGTAATTTTTGAATAAACGCTTCCAAATTACTCAGTTTAAAAACAAAAAAATTACACAAGTGCATCAAATGAAACAGCTCACAACAATTAACAATTTGTAAATATTTAATTTTCAAGCTGGAAATAGAGATTTAAAGAATAGCTTGAGCTTTTTCTTCAACACATAAAGTAGCAATAATTAATGTTGATACAAATAATAAGGGCAACTGTAGATTTCAGGAGCACCCTGAGTTGTTTGATGATATTCCTTTGTTTTCCTAGGTCTGTGAACTTCCTAGCACATCACACTGTTTTTTCTAAACATGTAACTGTAGGAAGGCATACAGCATAGCCCCATGATTGTTTGGGGTTTATACATCAAAATTCAGATTGGTTTCAAAAGTAGCAACTTTAGTGTGTCTCCAGTTAATAAACTGTTTTAAAATGTAGCACTGGCAGTTGGAATAGCAGCTGAAGGTGAGACCCTTGGCTAGTTTGAGGCTTCTGTTTAATGTGTATAAATAAATAAGCTGGACAATTTTTTAAGATATGCCTGCCACACTGCATTACTGCCCAGTACAGGAATGTTGTCTCTGTTGTGTCTGTGCCCATATGGCATCAGAAACACTGTTCTGTTGTGAGGAGTGTCATTGAATATCTTGGAGCTGCAGCCAGTCGACCTTTGCTGCAGGAATCATTCCTTGAGTGCTGGATTTACAGTGGGATCCCATGACACAGATACCATTTGATTTGGAACAGTTCCTCTAAATTGGACAACTGTTTCTTCCTTGATGTTTTTCCCTAAAATAGCTACTGGCCCTCTCTGGGGGAATATCTCCCTGGATAGCGTTGTGCAGGGCTTCATTTTGGTTACTTGAGCTCCAGAACCACCCCTTGGGCTTTTGGTGTCTCCTGGGTGGGCTTCAGGCACTGCTCATGGCCAACCCCTTTCAGCCCCAACTGCTTTCACTGCTGAGCAGCTCAGTCTGAGCTGGACGCAGAAAGCTGTGATGAGATCGAGCATGGGGTGCAAACACAGCTGAAAGGTGCTGAGGGGGAGAGCTCGGGGGTCTGATATGCATGGTCCAGCCTTACTCCAGAAATTTAAGGGATTTTTTTCACTTTTGTGCACATTTATTAGACTACCTGAGATTTTTCCAGTATGTCTTCTAGATGAGTACACAATTATTTAAGGATTCAATTTTCATTTTTTAATACATCGAATCATGTCATTGATACAACTGGGTAGACTTCTAGCTTGAAGTATATATTAATGGGATCAAATTGTTGCTCATTAGAAACTATTTTCTTCCTATGAACATCAATTTTAGGGCATCATCATTCTTTCTGGAAAAGCAAATAATCTGCTCTGTTTATGTGGGTCACTTCTAGAGTAGCTGCTTAATATCCCATGTCTGGAATTCTGTTATCTTTTCTCTTGGGTGGGTCAGGAAGGCAGTTGAAGCAGGCAGTGATGGCTGCTGGGCTTTCATTTCTTTGTGACTGGTAAATGAAACACATGCAGCCTCACCAAACTACATGACTAATGACAACCTCCAGTGGCTCCTGCAATCAAAGATTAATTTGCTTTATCAAGTTTAAAGAATAGTAGGCGATAAATCATGTCAAAAAGAAATAATCACTGGCAGGCTGATGTTCTCTTGCACAGTGGAAGACAGGTGCAATAGAGGATTCATCTGCCATAGACTGTTAATTTTGTTCTCACGCTGTTGTGTTAATTTTTATTTAGTTGATTTTTGAGCCCAACAGGATGCATTGTCAACTAATATTTTTGTCTAAAATGTATAGTACTGGTGTTTAGCTCTAAAATTAAACATGTTTGTAGTCTATCACTTGGCATCAAAATATTTTCCACTTAATTCCTTTAATAATTGATGGATATATTTCATTCCCATTGGGTTTGCTGTCTTGGGCCACAGCTTAATGTGGACAGGAATAAAAATGTGCTGTACTTATCTAGTGCATACATAATATATTTCTTTTCCCTGATGTTGATTCTGTTTAGCCAGATCTCCTCTCTTGTTCTGTCTGTGAGAGAAGGCTAATGTTAGTCCTAGCAGTTACTCTGCTGCTGCAGCTGTTTTGAGTGTTGGTTTCTTTAGAGGCAGACTGGTGAAGCTGGGCAGTTCTTGATCTGCCGTGGGACTTGCTGCCATCCTGGCACAGCACGGAGCAGAATGGAGTTGTCTGTGCTTCTTGCTTATTGAAGCAGTTCAGAGACAGCATCTCTGTCTCTTTTGCAATTACTGAATACAATCATCCCAATAAAACCTGCAGTTAAAAAAATACCACTGTAGTGTGACATGGCAGGCCATGACACTGACTGACCTGCGTTTATTGTGAATCCTGTTGCACAGAAAGCAAGGGCTGCAGCTGTTTATTTTTCAAGGAAAATACAGCTACCTTCTGCTGGCTTAGCGCTCCAGCTACACAACTGATTGTTGACCATTTTCAGTCTATATTTCAGTTAAGCCATGGCCCAATAATGTATTTGGCAACAAGGTTTTCTGTGTTTAGAAGAATTTTAGTAATGGAATATTGCAGATTCTGTAAACTTCCATCCTGCCTAGTAATGGTGTGGAATTTTATAGTAATATGTGAGCCCTCTAGTGGCCTTCCCCGTACTGGAAGTGGTGCAGGGTGCAGGGATGTGCTGCGTGCCCTTGGATAGCTGGGATCGCACAGGACAGAGAAGCCTCTGCTGAGCAGGAACTCGGCTGCTGCTGTGGCTTTGGGGCAACCCAGGTACTTCCTATGAATCCTTTAATACTGATGGAGTTGCATTTTGTAAGGAGAAAAATTGTAAAACTAACCAGCTCCAGTAGCCGGCTCTTGCACATACAATAGATGGGCTTATCAGGACATATCTATCCCAATTTGATTGTGTTTAGACTGAAAGAGGTAACACTTACCATGCATATGTTAAAAGTTACATTGTATAAAGATTAAAATATATTTTGGAAAAACTTTTTTTTTAAATAAAAGAAAAAATTTTGCGTGGAGGCTGAGCTTGACAAAAGTAGATTTGAAGTAAGCCATTAGCAATTCAGTGTAGCTGCTGGGTGTCCACAGACTTCAGGCAGTTGTGTTAAGTGTGGTTTCACTGGAGTGTTGGAGTTACCTGCCACACTCTGAATTTACCTGCCATGAGCCTGTTGGTGCACAGACTGAGTGGTGAGAGGAGAGTAGTGTGATGGGTTGTGTGCCATGTGCTGGCAGTAGGTCTGTCTTTTCCCTGCGCCATTTCCACGTTTGTACCTCTGGGCTGGGCTGGGCCCTGGCACTCAGACACAGACTGCTGCTGATTAGTTAGTCCTGCTGAAAGTGCTGCAAGAATTAAAGCAGGGATGTACACTGAAAGTCCAGCTGTATAAAAAATGGCCTCCCTCTCTTTAATTTTCTTTAATTTTATTCTTAGTAATGCAGACTTCTGAAGTGATAAAGCAATACTGCTCCGATTGCTTTGGGCCATTCCACTGGTGCTAGAAAGCTGAAAATATGGGTTAATCCTCCAGTAAAGTCTGGCTACTTGTCAATCTGCTTCAAAGTGGCAGGTGGTGGTGGGGAGAAACCACTTTTTACTTATTTGTGTGTATCTTCAATTACTAAAAAATTCATATTGACCTTGTTTTCTGGCTCCTAATCTTTAATGTAAAAGTATAACACATAAATTAGTGATTAAAATAATTCTCAGAGCAAAAACTTAAATAAGATTTAAATTTGAGTTAACGTTAGTGATTTAAATTTAAAACTTTTAACAGTTAAAACAGAACTACCTTAACAGTGAGTGTTATAAGAAGCAGTAAGTGTATCACTGAGCCAGGCTGTGTCTCCTCAGCCCTGAGCAGAGATCAGCTCCCTTCACCCGCTGGGAATGCTCTGTCCCAGCAGCCCCACACACTGCTCCTTGTCTCTGTGCTGCTGGCTCATTTAAAAACCATTGAGATGTTGAGGTAAGAAATGCCTATAAAGCCATCTTAAATTACATTGTGATGTTGATGGAAGGAGGAGGGAGTGCCTAGAAATGGTTCTTAAAAAGTGTAGTTCTCTCCTAGCTGAAATCACACATGCTGTAACTGCAGAGTGTGGCATGAGACTGTTGTTCATTCCCACCACTTCATATGCCAGAGCTTGGTATCTGTTCTTACTCGGGGGTTTAGGGTGCAATGCAAACTGGGATTGGAGATCATCAGCCTGGAACTGAGATCATTACAGTTATGTCTGTTTTACTGTGATGTTACTCATATAAGTCTTGGCTCATTCTTAATACGGCAGTGGTTCTGGGAATAGATGTGGGGAGCGAGATGAGAAGAGTCTGTATTTGTTTATTTGGGGCCAAAAATACAAATATCCCCCTCTCTATGTTAAACTATAATTCTAGAGCTGAATTAAGACATTTCATAAAGTTCTTTCAACAGTCCTTAAGAATACAAATCATCATAGCAGCACTTTCACCCTGGAAAAAATCTGTAGCTGTCTTCAAGTTGATAACAGATAAGTGAAGATAGGTAATAAATAATAGTATGGAAACTCTTCTTGTTTGAACATGCTTTGCCAAAAGCACTGAATATGAAGTTGGGTGAGAAAAAGGAGAAGCATTCTCTCAGTATTACTGAGATAGTTTATGATGACTTAGTGGAACACCTTGCAGCCTACTGTTGCTTTTATTCACAGCTGTTCGAAAGCTGTTACAGTGCCTTTTCTTTCACACAACAAAGTCAAGAGATAATTCATCGTTAATTGTTAAATGTTCCAGGAGCCACTTGGCTTCCTTAGCTTGTGTGTAATGTCTTCAAAACTGGTGGAGTCACAACCTTAATATTTAAAGCAGTATAGCTTGGGTTCGTCTGTGGAGTACTTGATCCTAGGAAGGGCTGGGATTTTTTCGCTTATGAAAAATATGCATTTTGTTTAAAACAAAACCACAAATAAATATTTTATCCAGAGCATCTGGTTCAGGTTTGTGTTAGACTTTGTGTGTCTACCAGGGTGTGATTTTCATACCTAATTGGATTAGTAGAAGGCAGAAGAGCTAGCGCATGTCTGTGCATCTGCCCAGGAAGGAGCAGTGATAAGTGGTCTCACCCAGGCAGTGTGCAGGCTGGGGCAGTGGAGACTGTTATCTTGTCTATAACCATTTTCCATATCCTGAAATCAAATTTGCAGAACAAACAGCATTTGGGCTATGCTTCATATTTCATTAGGTACGTGCATCCTCTCGAAATTATTTTTATCAGGCTATGTAGAGATCTTTCTGACATTTGCTTTTGTTTGCTTATAGAGTAATCAAAAAATGTTAGTAATGGATCTGTTTCACATACACAAATATATTTTTAAAGTACACTTTTAGACTTAAATGTGCTTTTGTTTAACATCAGAGGAAGGCAATCTGTACTCTTCCACTTGCCCTTCTTCTGGGCAAGGAGGGGCAAAAAAACCCCAGTATTTCAGTGTTCTGTTTCACATAAGTTTCATCTGTATCATCGTTGTTGGAAGAGCTGGTATTTGGCATCAGTTTGGATCAAAAGAACTGCAGTTAGGAAGGCCATGAGGAAGGTTCCATATTATTTCTCCAGAGCATTCTCACTACTGACGAGTTGTTTCTTGAGGCATGTAGCTCTATTGAGAAAGATGTCTTCTGGGAACAAAAGTTTTATTTCTGAAGCAGGGTTTTATATCAATTTAAGTATTAAATGATTTGTATAGATATCATCTACACGATGATGTGGCTTATTGCAAGATATGTAGAAACTTTGGTATGTCAATATAAAATATAAAAGTCAATATAAAATCCTAGTATTCTAGATTGTGTAAGAATATGCAGAGAAACAGATGATTTAAGTAACTTTAGTAGAATAGACAATTCTTGAATGAGCTCTTAGCAGCACAAGTCCATTCTAGTTTATGCATTTTCTTTAATAACCAATTTCATTCTAATCTGCTGAATAACAGTAACATTTAAATTGTTATATAGATTTTAACATAATTTTATCATAATTTTAACATTTAACATCTCAATATGTGTGCTGTTTGAGCTAAAAAATTAGTTTTGCAATATCCCATAAGATAGGGATGAGTCAGCAGCTGATGGCACATCCACCTTTCCAGCTTGCTCTGCTTCTGAGGTGCTTCAGATTCCTTAAACTGTTGAGAGAAGGTGTGTCTGACAGTGTTGTGGTAGTTTTTGTCATCTTTGCATAGATGTCATTATTGTGTTTGCTTAAGATGTCAGCAGAATGAACCAAAATACTCTCTGTGTGTTATTAAAGACCATTGCTATCATCACACTGTAACTAGATGACAGTACATGAAGGCCTGGGGTGACGTGCAGATGATGTGCCCACTCTGCCAGTCCTGCAGGAGCCATCAGTGTGTGGAGGACACTGGGGCCTTTGGGGCACTGGGGCTGCCTATGGCCTCTGTGCCATGAGCCTTTGCTGTATTCACTCCTGTGTGCCTCATGCAGGTGTGGGATGAGATGACTATTATTTCTGTTGTCCGGCGTTTTTCTCTCTTAGCTTGGATGTGTTTCTCCAGCCAGAGACAAGGCCGTGTGTTTTTCTGTGAACGACTTCAAGGTGTCACCCTTTTGTTTCTGCCTTTAACCTCGGAGGCTGCAGTCTCAAACTTCCCATGTGTTACTGAGAATAATCATTGATCAAGTTTCTTGACCAATTTTGATTGATTGGTTTCATTAGTTTTTATTACTTCTGTAAGCCTTTTGATAAATACTCACGTAACTATAATTCTGCTCCCTGCTGGTGATCCAGAGTTGGATCTATTACTGTGTTATCTGTACAGCATATTTGTGTTTGGAATTCCTTGACTTATAGTATGCTCTGTCAAATTTTGACTATATTTTTAGTTGTTTAATTTCAGCAAAAGGGTAATATTGACAAGTGGCTCTTCAAAATACACCTCTCAAATACTTTTTTGTGTTCGTAGGATAGACCAGGTTGTTCCTTTCTCCCTAAGATCTTGCTTGATTTCAGTGTCCTGTGTTTTATCTTAAATTCTTGAGTGAAATCAGGAGTTGACGAATTTTCAGTGTCTGAGTATCACTATGTGTTTTTATATTTAAAAATGTCTGTAACTCCTCTTGAACCAAACTGTTGTTTCTAAGGGTCTTATTAAATTCTCTTACCACTCTGCAGCACTTTGTATGCATCCTGTTCCTCAAAGGACCCTCCTGGTACAGACACACCAGGCTTCATTCACTCTTTATTCTCTACCATCTTAAAATAGCACCTGTATTTTCATCCCCCCAAGTAGACAGAACAACCTGAATTAGGAGACTACAGGCTCTGCTTTTTTGGTTGTCCTAGCCACCTGGTTTGTTAAACCTCTTTTTTTTTTTCTGCTTTAGATAAGGAACATCTTTGTCTTGGTATTTTAGCCACTAGTGCAAAATACAAGAAAACATATATTATCAAAGTAAACCTTTGGTTACCATAGGGAAAGGTAGCCATAGGATTAAAGGAGAGGAAAAGTGTCTGAAAACTATTTTCCCTCTCATTTTGCATCAAGCAGTGCTCAGTCAGAGTGAAAGATGTGCCCCACAGCATCTCCATTCAGAGTGATGGATGGTGGGGGGTGCTGGGCTGGGGCAGGAATTCGCAGTCCTGCCGTGTCCTCCTGACATGGCAGGGGTGTTATCTTCAAAGGGAGCAGCAGCATCTTGAACATTTTTATGAGTAGGAAGTTAAAGTTTGTTTTCATGCTCAATTAAAGAGCTGCCATTTTGGAACTACAGAGGAAAAGTTGTGTGAGCAAAGCAAAACCAAAGCTGCAGAAACTGTAAAAATCGCTGCAAGTGGAGGAAACTAATATTACAACTACACATCTGAAATTTAGATGCATGATGATATAGAGACAATTAAAAAGAATGTAATGCTTAGTTTAATGATTTATGAGACAATCAAATTGTAAGGAACAAATGTATGAAAATAGTTGAGCACATCAGCCTGAAAATAATGTGGATAGAAAGGCAAAGACAGTGCTTTGTGCCATCAGCTGTGAGGGTTGGGCTGGCCATGGAGCAAAAATATTTAAGAGCAGTTCAGTGAGCTTAATAGATATGTCTAATTTAAAGCTTTTCTTGGAGAGATGCATAAGACTGCAGGGGTTTTTGTTTTAAATCTGTTTTAACAAAAAAATGCTTTCCCAAAGCTCTGATGCTTACTTTAATTAAAAATACAAATCGTGGTTTGCATGGTATGTGCTGGAGAGTTATGGTTTTATATTACAGTAATATGTTGCAATTATTATTGAAAACCTTATTTAATTTTTAGATTCAGGTGTAAATCAGTGTTATCATGCAATAAGTGAAAAATGCTGCTCACTTTTTTTTCCTGAAGGTAGCTTGAAGGGCATTAATTAAAGATGCGATTTATTTTAAAAATACTTTTCACCTGAACTGCTGAGGCAAATTTTATGTTTAGTTATGTAAATCTGTAGGAATGCCTTAAAAAGTTATCTTTTGTTTAATCTCACATGTCGCCCCTGGTTCATACTCGGTTGTTTAATAAAGGGTCAGATTTTATTTACGTGGTTAAATAGAACATAAATGTAGACACTTCACACGATGTACCATGTAAATGTAAGCCTTTGTAGTTACAAGTTTTTGTAGCTGGAGAATTGTTTTAAAAGGCATGTAATTTATTAGCTATCAGTAGCTGCTTTATTGCCTTGCCGCGCTGCAGTAATAAATAAAAGAAAGTGAGCTGATTTTACAAATGGCACACAAGGTGCACATTTTGTGAAAAAAGTCTTTTTTTAAAGAATTGGCATTAAATCCTTTTTTGTGATGACAAAGAGGCTAAGAGTGCAAACTGTATTTTCTGTTTATCGAAAACAGAGTCTCTTTTTCTCGAGGGCATTTTTTCCTATGATCATCAAGGGATTTCAAAAGCAATAAAGTGTGGAATCATTGTTCGACTTGAACAGTATTAAAACTTAGGTTTTAATTTCAGTGAAGTAATAAGATTTGAACCTGTCTCACATTACAGCACTGTAAGGCATTTAGCAATTGTATTTTAAAGGAGGTTTTTAAAATGCAGTTCACTTGAAAGCTAACTGTCTGTTGAGTAATTAATAGTTTCTCTTCAGCACAGGCTGTTGTGAATCATACTAAGAAATCTCGGTTTTGTTAATAGCAATTTAGGATAATTGTACGGATGTTAATTCCTAATTAGTTTAAACCTACAATCTTTTTTACCCCTTTCTGAGATGGATTTTCAAATGAAGACAAAAAAATAGAGGCTGAGGGTTTCAGCGTAATTTTCACCTTAGAATTAAAAAGAAAGTATCCGTTTTTATCTGTAAATTTCAGGAAACTGTTTCTTGGTTAGCAGCATATGTCAGCTTGCCTCTAGGCAGTGGTGAAGTATTTAATCTGTAACCATGCTTCATAGCATTCATGCAATTTCTTTTCCAGAATTGCATGTTGAAGATAATTCTGCAGAGCTTCTCTTTTCTGTACTGACACAGGGAACTTACTGGGCTCAGTTTGGCACAGATGTTCTCTAGATTCAAACTGTAAATATTTCTTTGGGTTGGTATCTGGGCTGATGAGAGCGCAGCAATACCTGTGCCCTGCAGCTGGAGATGAGCTTGTATGATTTTGGAGGAGGGAAGGTTTGGACACAGGTGAATGTTCCAGGCAGCCGTCGGTGTTAATGCCGGAGCGCTGAGCTATGACCTGCTGTGATGATTTTGAACGGTAACTGCCTCCATTAGCCATAAGGTTTGTTTCTTTATTTTAGTAGATGGCCTAGATTGTAAATATTAGAGAATCTAAAATAAATCAACATATTATCCTAAGGATACAAAACGTAAGAGCTATTTGTGGCTGGGAACCCTTGACAGATAGTTTGGATGAGGCAGATGATTGCCCGCCTCTCGTATCTGGCTCCCATTGCCGTGCCTGCAGGCAGTGTGGTGTTATAGTTGTATATTGATGTCAGGGTTACTACTGAGTGGCTAGCAATGACAGATGTCTATAATTACAGGCAATGCTGCCAGTATTTCAGAGGAGCCGGCCTATGTTGAACAATTATCTTATTTCTGGCTTGCCAAAGAAGGTTGTTCAAATTGCTGGTATTAGCTGTGGTGGCTGTAACACCTCTCCTTATGCCCTGGGATAAATGTGCAAAAGCGCTCTCATGTACAACCCCGGTGCAAAACCTCTTCAAAATACGTGATCCTGCTAAATTTCATGTGCTTGAGGCTTGATCTGGAGATGTGGAACACCTGCAGTGATGTCAGTCAGTACAGTGAAATAGTTTTGGATAGAGAAATTTTAGAGCTATGCAAAGTAGCCCTGATTTTTATTACTTGTTATTAAATGGCAAACTAATGTTGATGCTTTAGCAATGAGATTAATTGCACATCAGTATGCTGAGTGGGTCACTCATTTAGATACAATTAAGCATCTGAATAAAATTTAGCTGAACACTTGTAATAGTTACAGGGGCAAGTCAGTGTTGATTACTGCTATTGAAGTACCTGTAATATTGTATCTTTTGGAGTGTTCTGACTGGCACAACTCTACTCTTGTGATGTGTACAGTAGTGCTTCATTTCAATCATGAGAGGATTCTAAAGCAGCATTTTGACTTCCTGTTAAGCAAATACTTGACTGCATACATGGCTCAAATTTCTGCAGTGCAGTGTATAGCTCTGATGGAAAGTGCGGCCCAGCACTGTGCTTCGAAAGCTAAAAATCTTCTGCAAGATGTTCAAAAAGCAACAGCTGTTAATAGTATTTCTCAGTTTCCACTATAGTATTTGTTCTTTAAGCACTGAAGGTAAACAGAGACTGTTGAATTAAAACTCTCTAACAGTGCTTTACAAAAATGAAAGTCTAAACAAGACTTTTAAAGCTAAGCACCCTTTTAACTAATGGCTAACTGAAAACCTAGCAGATAAACCCATTTCTTTTTTTTTTTCTTTTCTGCTTTTCCCAGAGAATGCTTCTCATGCTGCATTGGTAATAAGAGCAGATAGTTCATAGTAAGACTCCTGTATAAATTAAGCAGAACCATAAATCTTTCTTTCAAGATTTATGGAAAACACGGGTTAGGAAATGAATAAATAAATAAATAAGTAAATAAAAGCTGAGAGAAAGTCATTGAAATAGAGATCAATTTCCATGTAAGAGAAGGTTTAATGCTGGCACCTCATGGGCATTTTATGGAGCAGGAAGTGGGGAGTTAATCAGTCAGGCACCCCAGGCTCCTCTGAGTTGTCTTGCTCAGTTGAGCTAACAGGGAAGGACTGGGGAAGAGGGCCTGGCAAACAGCCTTTGTGGGAACTGTTAATGCCTCTTACTGTCTGAGCTTGTGATGACAGAGTATTTCAACAGACTAGGAGGGAAATAACATTCATAACAATGACTGAGCCACACAGCAGATCTACCCTTTCCCATACAACAGAACACTTAGTTGTAATAATAATACCCTAATTTTTAAATGTTACTTTATAGTAGGTCTCTTTCAATTGAGGATACCTTTATGCAATATTTTACTTAAACTAGGTTTATAGGTAAGACAATAAATAGTGTATCATTTGTGTAATTGGTGTGGGTCCTCTGGTTGCTTACAGACACACCTATTGTGGATGGGAGAGTAGCCTACATACAAAGTAGCTCAAAGCCCACCTTAATCTTCAGAGATCCTGTCTGAATCAACTGAGATGTTTCCTTATGGCCTGTTTTGGAGAGTTTTTTC
This sequence comes from Lepidothrix coronata, assembly GCF_001604755.1. Lineage (NCBI taxonomy): Eukaryota > Metazoa > Chordata > Aves > Passeriformes > Pipridae > Lepidothrix > Lepidothrix coronata. The sequence continues at coordinate 92,129 of NW_016690512.1, read as the reverse complement.
AGTTAGGGAGTTTACTCTAAAACAACACATTACCTCATTCTCTTGGCTTAGGCTTTAAGTTAAGGGTATTTTGGAATCTCATCTTTTTAAGAGAAGCTGGTCGAGAGTGGAAGTGACCAAGGTTTTCCTCTGCTAAGGAGAGGAGAGAAAAGCCAAGGCTTTTGAAGCCCTCAATTGGATCAGAAAATGAATGATCTGGCCTTGATAGTCTGATTAGGGAATTCAGTTCCATTTTCTGAAGCCATCTGTGGAAGCTGTGTTGTAATGAAGCTTTTAAGTGCTGAAAATTCAGATTACCTGAATGTGATTTAAAAAGCAGGGGAAATTAAAAAATGTGTTGTGGCACTTGACACTGAGAACAACACTTATAACTAGCATGGAGGTTCAGTGGGTGCTGCCCAGGGGTGTTAGTCAGAGAGGTGCGATGGCAGAACCCTGTGGCCCCTGCACTGCCTGGATTCCCAAAAAGACCGTGGGGTGGAGGGGCTTCCCCTCGACATGCTACGTGTGCTTCAGCTCTGTCAGGCTGGGGCAAATGCGGTGAAGGTCTGATTTTGCCCTCAGTGTTGATGACAAAATACTTTAATGTTTCAGGGATAGTTCTCTGCAGCGAGGCCTGAAGAGCTTCAAGGAAGTTATAATAACTTTAGCATTTACACTGTGCCTACGGGTAATAACTGTACTGTAATTTTCTGAAGATTCATTATCCAAAATCTTTATTCATTATAATAGCCCTTATGAAACATACAGAAATCAACATTTTCTTGTGTATTCTTATTTGCACAGTATGAGAGATTCATTGCTCTGTTTTAATTTGTTTCATGGGGTGCGTTTGAGTACATTCCATACAGTGTTGTTATTGAATTTCTGTGACTGTCATTACAGAGCCATACAACCTTTAGGAACTCATATTCTGAGCTTCCCAGTTCTGTAATCTGCTTCACATTTAAGAATTGACATAATTAGCTTCTTCAGAGTTATAATGATAGTTCCAAAAAGAGAAGACCTGAAAAGACAAAGCAAAGTTAAGCATATCTAAGGCCAAAGAGTAGGGAAGACAGGGAAATAAAGTTCTGGTGTGGTTACTGAATTATTTCTGTTCTCTTGGTCTGTATTTACGTGCAAGTACTTTGCTTTATAGAACATTGTTTCCACAATTTTATTTCCTTATCCTTTTGGAAAGCAGCAGGAACAGTTCAAGGAGTTGGAAAGTACATGGTTATCTAACTTGAACAAGTGATAAGTGGTTGCCCAGGGAGACTGTGGCTGCCCTATCCCTGGAAGTGTCCAAGGCCAGGTTGGACGGGGCTTGGAGCAACCTGAGATAGTGGAAGGTGTCCCTCCTCATGGCAGGGGGTGGAACAAGATGAGCTTTAAGGTCCCTTCGAAACCAAACCTTTTTGTGATTCTGTGAAACTTGCTAGATCATAAAAAGTTCTCTGGCACCAGCACTTGTGAACCTGCTGTCTTCCTTCAGCATCCTGACTCCACTGAGGTGGTTATAACAGTACAAAGAAAAAAAACAAGGATCACTGGATCCTTTGCTTTCAAACTTGGTTCAGTATACTTGACATTGTTACTGATTATTATTGAAGGTATTTTGCTGGTCTGTTCTTCCCCTTCACTGCCATGACCATCGCTGTCACCTCTGAACACAGCAGTGCCACCTGGGCCTGGAGTGCAGTGGTGGGACCAGCTCCAGCTTGCTTGGAGGACCCCGAATATGTACCTGTGCCTGTGAAGCTCCTGGAACATCGCAGCCTGAGATTGCCTCTTCTGTGGATGTTTCCCTGATGTTCATAGCTGTGTGAGGAGGAGGTGGGGATGGTGGGCTATTCTACTGTTAGCTGACATTTTTGGCCATACCGTGGCTTGGTCACATAGCACTGTATTGATACAGGAATTTTTTTGGAAGTTGTAAAACTTGCAGCTGTAAGGATTCGGGACTAATTGTGTCACAGTTTTCCAGGAGTCTTGAACCAGTTGTCTCCTACTGGAAATCCTGCTCCTTACTGGAAGTGTCTGGAGGGCAGTAAGAACATAAGCCTTGGGTTTTTCCTTGCTGGAAGAAGGAAGGAGGAGTGTGAAGGGTGGAGCCCCAGTGACCTGTGGCTGAGTGCCACAGCCCTCTGCTGCCCTTACCTCTGTGGCTCCATGTGGGACCTAAGCTGGTGATGAGATCACTTCCACGTGTGATTCCACAGCCTCTTCTGACTCCTTTCATCAGGGTTTTTCTCCGCCTTTTGAGTATGTAGCAGGGCCTTTGTTGTTGAAGTGTGTTTTATTATTATATGTCCAAAATGCTTTATCATTAATTTTTCATAGCACTTAAAAGTCCAGGGGCATTGCATTGCTGTGGTTGGGGGGTGTTTACTTTTCTATTTTTACATGCTAAGAGCGTGTGTGGGTTTGAAAATGATTTTGAAGAAGGTGTTTAAAGGATCACATTTATTTCAGCTTAAAATTTGTCACACTACAAAACGGTGTAGTTTTTATTGCTAGTGCTGTATTCATGCTGACTTAGAATGACCCTGTCACACGTGAAAACAAATCAGATTGTTGCTGTTAATGAGCTTTTCAATTTACTATTCAGTGGATCAGATAAGTGGATTTAAGAGGTAATGATCCTGCTTAGCACTCAGGCTTGGCTGTCAGATCCTAGTAGTGTGGGAAATCCCCAGGGACAAAAGCGTTGACACAGTTCTTGATGGGATAATGGGAATCAAAGCTAATGGATGATAAAAGGAGTAGTAAGAGTTACAAGGATAATTGTGGATTAAAGCACTGCTCTTTGTCAACACTGACTGCTGTTTTAGTATTTTATTTGTTAAACTCTGATGTGGGGAGAGCCTGGTTTGGCAGCAGAGCACAATGCTGAGAGACGGGCTGGCTCCCGCTCCCTTCTCCCACCGGCAGGAAAGGGGGCTTGGAACAGAGAGGGGTGGCTGCTGATGGCTTTGCATTCCTTGCTGTCGCTTTTCCTCTTGTCATTATATCAAACACAGAAATTCTTAAACATTGCTAAAATTGCAGCTGGTGTAGCATTTCAGCAGTGCACTATTTAGGGAGTGGATTTTTTTTTACATTGGAAGATTTTTCTAATATATTTTAATATATTATTGTTGCTCTGTTTAATTACTGTAAACAATAACTTCACATTTATAGTTTGAATGCAGTAATTTGCAACGTTTAAAGGATTGTATTATATATTATTTCTTTTATATTGTGATTGTCCTTTCACTGCTGATTTTGTCACCATAAATTACATTCATACAATTATAAAAGGATAAATTAGCTTACAAATTAAGTTATCTTTCATCTTGGTGGAGTTTCTGGTTAGAGCTGTAAGTTTGTTTACTTGTGCCTTTAATATGCTGGAATTTAAAGCCTTCGGAACATGAAAATACGATATTTTTTGTTACTGTTATTGTTGTTAACATTATTATTAACCTCCTCAGAGGTAGAACACTGGTGGATCGGTGTCTAAGCCAAGTGACAGAGTTACATCACTACCAGAAAGGAGCCTGGGGAGCAGGTGAGGTTGCGGTGGCAGCAGTGGCGAGTTCAGCGGAGTTGGAGGGGCTGTGGGATGTCGGGGCCGGGAGCTGGCAGTAGATGGCACCAGGCCTTCACCGCTGGGAGCTGGGCCGAGCTGTGCTGGGGGCTCTCACTGACACCTCACTGCTGCTCGGCTCGATCACATCACAGGGAAGAATTACATGCAGCTCGTAATATTGGGGTTAGTGTCACTAAAGGTTAGAATGGCTGAAATGACACCCCTGAGTGGTGGCTCAGCCTGAGCACATGGCAGGGTCTGAGCACAGGGTGTGCTGAGCTGGCAGGGTTTGTAAGCAGTATTCTATAGGTCGCCTTTCTGTTTCTGGAGTAGATTTAACCCAGCGAAATGTTTTTATCCGAACTAAATGCAAGGCTACTAAAACTACCAGGAAATTTTATGAAGATTGCACAGTGCATTTGTAACTGCATCCTGACCACAGCTGGGTCTGGCAGGCAGGGTGCTGGGAGAACCCTGCTGGAAATAGATGTCTTGAATCTGAAATGACAGGAAGAAGTACACAACTGCAAGTTATTTGGCTCCCAAAGCTTTTGTTCTCCATTCAAGAATGGAGAACAGATGTCTGAATTCAGAGTACCAAATTTACAATGTCTGAAGAGTACTGAATTTATCAGATTTTATGACAGGCGGTGCAAGAACTTGGAAGCTCAAGAACAGTGTTGAATCGCATCCCACTGAGTACAGACCAACACAAGGATGTTTATTCCATCCCTTTGCAATTTTTTTATCATAAACCAGGTTTTTTGAATGGAGACTATTGTTCTGTGAACAACAAGATGAGGTTAATGTGAAAATTCACATCTCCTTTCTGGGAAGAAATGTATGCAAGGGCAAGTAAAAGCCTCAGTCCCCAGATCACGGGACACCGTCAGGGAGCGGATAACCCTCTCTTACAGGTGCTCCAGCTGGGCTGGATGGACAGGCGCTTCTGCCTGTACTTTTCTCCCGCAACTGAAAATGTTGGTACTAGTAAATATCTATAATATGTTATTGTTGAAATGTTTATTTCCAGGTCTATGCCCAAATGTCAGAAGCCTTGGGAATAATAGGTGACAACCATTTATGGAAGCATTTATGACAAAAATGTAAGTTTGTGCTTGGGTTCTCTTCTGTACATATTTTCTTTTGTCTTTAACTTTTACATAAAATCCACATTTTATTTTGTTGTTAAGTTTGCTCTTTGCTAGAAAAATATTTTCTGTGAATTTGAACTATTTGAAGTAAGGGATAACTATTTTCAGAAGGACTCATATCTTATTTTCTGAAGGTACTGCAGGCCTCTAAATGAACAGTTGCAGCTCAATATTTCCCCCACAGTGCCTGTGTCCCTTCTCAAAATGGCATATGGGACAGTGGAGCTGAGATGTCACAGACATACTGTCTGATGAGAGCAGTCCCCATACCTCCCACCTCCCATTCCTGCACCCTCAGGTGTCCATGGAATTGCCTGTAAATCTTCATGGCAATTGGAAGTGGGGAACTGACCAAGTTAAACTAATCTTTCTTTGTTTTGGGGAGGCTTCTTTGTTTTTTTTTTATTCAAGATCTGGCAAAATTTGTTGTCTTAAAAATACAGATTCACAAAGGAGGCCTCATACTGAAGGAGACAAGAGGGGTTAGCATCATCTGCCTTCACATCTCTGGTATTTGGCAGAATAAGATGGTATGTTATTGTGGCAGATAAGTGTTTCAATACTCTCTCTTAAAAATATTCCTAGAAAATTACACTGGAGAACCTACCTTTTTCTTGTGCCTCTGCTGCAGCTGCCTTCCTTGGCTACCAGCAGCATTACCAGGATTTTGTCTTTTATTATGTATGGCCTTCACGAGATTTGCTACTTTCTCCTGGTACAAAAAGAGTTTCGTCTAAGAGTTTCGTTTGCTTTTCAAGCAAAACAAAATGATCCCTCTAAAAAACTGTGGATATACATTAAAAAAATCTTGGAGTCCCCAGGAGACGATGAGGTCTGTGTGTGCCTGGAGAAAGAGAAACAAGTATCTTACCTCTTCATTCTACAGTGAGGAAGATACTGCATCCTGTCATTTATTTCCTGTCCTCTAAATCTGACTTACAGGACCTTTAAATACTTTAGTAGACATTTGCCTTACTGGAGGAAGCTCTCTGCTGGTGTCACCAGGTTGGCCATGACCTGTTTAGATGGTATTGAACATGACTTGTCTTTGCTACTGTGGCTGCCAACCTTGAGAAATAGTAGCAATTAAAACAAGGTCATTTTCTAATATGACTTGACTTTTCTGTGGAAAACAAGGCATAAAAGCTTTACTTCCTCAAAACCAGAAGCTGAGTATTATATCTTGCCTTAGAATAACAAGACCACCCATACAACCTTGACATTTATCTGGAGTATGCTTTGAAGACAGGTAAATGGAGGGCAATGGATGGAAAAATATTGATGGTTTCTGGAAGTAACTCATGCCGTGGTGTGAGGGGGCAAGGCTGCAGTGAAACTTGAACAACTGGGGAAAAAGGAGGAAGAGGGCTGTACTCTGGATAACAGAAACATCAGGGATAACAGATGCATCAGTTTGCTTCTCTTTCTACTTGTTGCTGCCATTGAGAGGAAATCTCTGTTATGTTGCCAATTGAAGAAATAACATATCATCTAACAAGTTATATGAGCAGTCCTACGCGTGTTTAGATTGGAGAAGGCTGTGTTTGCAAACTACTGTAAATTAACAAAAAATATAGGTTTTTAGTGTTATAAAATTTAGTGTTAATAGGTTTGAGTGTTACATGGAAGATTTTAAAAGAAAACGAGGTACGTAAAAAGCAAAAATCAGTGCTGCTTTTAGATTACACACTGTAGTTTTATTTTCTCTTTCCTCCTGGCTTACTGTATTTTCCTAAAACCATGATTCGTTCATGACTAGATTGAAGATCATTTGATTTGACAGAATGGATGTTACAGCTTGAAATGGACACTTCAGTCAGTGGCTGAAAGAGGTGGCTGTGAATCTGCTGGAGAAACACAGTCGTGTTTGTGTCAATTAAAATAAACGAGTTTCTTCCCAGTGGTAGCATGCCAGGTGGAAAATCCGGGTGTGAAATCCTAACATATTGATATGTAATCCAAACCTGACAGTCTAATGGGGCAATCCAGTATGGCAGCATTCCTGGTGCTTTGTTACTGAGAACATTCTGAGCACATTTGTACCAGCAGCAAGCAGGATCCCTGACTGTGAGCCCGTTCACCTGCTTCTCCTGTGCATGGAGTCACTGTAACCATGGGGATTTGAGAAAGCCACTAGTCTACTTTCTGTCTTACCTTACAGATCCAGTTTTTCTTTGAGTAGGTGAAATTTATAAGATGTTATTCCTTAACAATAGGTTAAAAGGAAGCCCTAGGGAATTCTTAGTGTGCACTTTGTTGAGTGGCATTATTCCCATGTAGTAACTTCACAGCATTTGAGACCGTCTAGTTCCTGCTTTGTTAATGCCAAGGGTTATGTGAGATAGAGGAGTTACACTTGACAGAGTATTCTTGCCTGACTAATGGCATCCAGTCTTTCAAATCCCAAAGTGTTGGAGAAAGTACCTTATGGTAGCCTGCCATTAGCACTGCGGGGTGATCAAAAGACATTGTCAGGTTATTTCCTTCCACTTTGCTATTAAAGGCTCCAATGCAGGATACATGCAGGAAGCATTTTGTACCCGGTGTGAGGAGTAAACATAGCAAATGAGTTCATGGTAGTGAAACAAGTCATAGTCTTCCAGGACATATTAATTATTTTTTGTTTTGCTATTATTGATTTAACCTCTTCTTGTGTTGCCTTAAGAATTGGGAGCAAAAAAACTCCAAGCAAATTTAGTATAGAGATAAGATATAGAGCAGGTCTTTACTGAAGGCCTCCAGGCCACTGGAGTACGAAAGGGCGCGCACACCCTGTGTCCAGGGGTTCCACAATTTATGTCCGATCCGAGAACTGCCCGCCCCCGGATCTGCCCCCAGGCACGCCTCCCTGGAGATTGAGTCGGAGATTCTAGGACCCCTTTCTTCCTCATCTTCCTCTTCTTCACAGCACATAGTGTGTTTGGAGCTTCTCCAAGGTTCCAGGCTTGAAGGTTGCTTTGACTATGATGGTATCTTGTTGTTCAGGCCTGGGGTGCAAATGTTCTTAAACAGAATGAAGGCCTGCCTTGAAAGGGGTCTAAACAATTCTAAAGAATTTGGAAAATTCTATATGAAATGGGGAAATAGGGTTTAGTGAGTGTTTAACTACTATTCTAAAGTGTGAGAGACTATATAATTATGCTAAAAATCTACATTTACTACACAGCTACTTCTAAAATCTACAAAAAGCTAAAAATCCTAAAAATTCAAAGGGCATCACTTGTGATTACTTACTGGTTGACACAAGGAGTTTCTAATTTCTTAAAGTCTAGTATGAGCTCAGTAATGTTTAGGCATTTCGTCACGTAGTTTTAATCTGTTCTTTGAAATTCGTTAGTGGCAGCTTTGCAGTGGAGGATTATTGGTCAAACTCAGTGAATTCTTTAATTAACAGAAAACAACTTGAAATACTTGTGTCATAGCTACCAGTAGCTGCGGTAGCCGCTGTTCAGTTAATGAATTAAAGACTGTGTGGAATAGATATTCTTCAACATAGAGAAATATTTTGAGACTTGTCAGTGTAATAGGTGTACTTTTGACCTTCAGACTGTAGTTCCAAGTACTACTGTCACATCAGATCCTAGACCATTTATATACCTTTCCACTGGGAATTAATAGATGTGCCTTTTACGGAATTCCTGTTAAACTGTTTTTGAGGGGACATAGTTTTATGTAGCCAGAATATCCAATAGTGCCTGTATTTCCATCACAGTCTTACCAGAAATTTTGCGGGATGGTTCTTTTAGCATGCGCTGTTTGCATGCTCTGGCCACCACCTTAGGGGAGATGTGGTGGGAGAGGAAAGGCCAACTGAAAGAATAGCTACCCTCAAGCTGAATTTTCTAATCTGCTTGTCATCTAAAGTGCTCTTAGCTGTGTTACAAAAACAAGGCTCATCTATTTGCACCACATAAGGAAGAGATTTTCAAAGTCTTTTCAGGGGATTTGGGGGCCCATTCGTCTTGCACTGGGAATTGGAATTTTCTTCCAATGGGAATTGGCTAGCCCAGCAGCTATGAAGCAGCTGTGAAAGCTTTGAAATTTTTTGTTTGAAATGTGTGATTTTTTTCATCTTTCATCACACAAAAACCAAAAACAACCACTTCACCAAACATGGTGCTTTATGGCAGTTGTCATCTTTTCCGGCTCGTAGCAACTTACCTTTTGCAACTGCTTCTTTGGCTCAGTCCCAGATCTGTGCATCAGAGACGCAGCAGCCTGTGCATGTGCAGACAGTGCAGTGTTCCCAGAATTCCTTGGCTGTATTGTGGCCTGTTGTCACCTCTCAGAGAAGGGCTTCAGGGCCTCCTGGAAAGAGGATGGATGTATTCTTTAGGCTCTTAAAAATGGCCTGTAAGCCACATTTGAGACCTTGGCATGCAATGATAAATGGAGAAGGTACCCACCGTCCATGTGACCAGATGGATTCCCCCTCTTTGCACACAGTGTATCCCCACTCTCCAGTGCTCCCTTTGCTGTGCTGACTGGGCTTTGCTTTTGCTTTTCTCCCCTGCATCCCTGATCCTAAATTTTTCGTTTTTAAATTGCACTGCATCAGTTTTTCAGTTCTTTCTTTGAGGCTGAGCATTCCACTGCTGTGCTTCACCCACATCAGTTCCCATCCACTGCTGCCAAGGGACTGTCCTGTGCTGGGCACCAGCAGAGCTGTAAACTGTGTCACAGCAGTGTCATACAGTCCTTGTGTCTGAAGAGGTGAGTCTCTGAATTGTAAACTGGGGATTAGACAGGAAATTAAGGACGGTAGAAGGGCTTCGAGGAGCAAAAAAGTCATTAATTGGATATAGGAGGCTGGAAGTGGATATCTTTGCCTTGATTCTTTACCTGGCTGAATACACTAATGATTTGGAATGTGCAAGGATTTTTGATTTTTCTGTGGATTATATGGTAACCTTTTTCCCAGAGAATTATGAATTGGAGTATATGATCGTTTTATGTCTTCCCCTTCTAGATGTTAGGTTAAAATACACAACCTCTTAAAATAGTACTTTTAAGTGCCTATACTGAGGGCAGAGGTGTTTGGTGTGCTGAAGGGACCACGTCACGGTGACACAGTCTCAGAGTAAGCTGGGCAGCTGCTTTGGTGCAGCTTTTGGAAGCTTGGGTTTTATTCTTTTCTTCTTACTAAAGGCAAACTAAAAGCAAATATTTGAATTCTTAATGTTGTTCCATTTAGATTTTTCAATTTCTTGTAACTTTTCAACATGGAGCAGAGTTACTGTTGCTCTTTTGGGTTTGTATGTTTGTGAGTAGTTCAGTATTTTGATACTGTTACTCTTACCAAAATTGGAAATATGCTACCATTTTTATTCCCACTTTTTTTGTACTTCAGTGCTCATCTCACATAGATGTTTTGGCAAATTTGGCATTGGTGTAGCTATTGATGAAGCTCTTGTGTTCTGTGACTCATCTGAAACTTCATGGTTGGTTCCTCTGTTTCATTTAGTTCATCTTTTAAATCACTAAACCACTTGAGCAAGAAAGAGACAGGGACACTGGTACTTGGATTTCAGTGCTGTCTTGCCGTGATTTCTCCGAAGGCTGTAAATCTTTCTCCTCTTTCATTCCTTGGCTTCTCTTCCTTACATACCGGAAAACTGCTTTTTGTGTTATGAGATTCCTCTCTAGATCTTTAGAAATTTTCTCAGATACTTATGAAGTTTTGTGAATGTTTCTTAAAATACTACATTTTATGTGTCTTTCATCTTGCCTGATATTAGCAAGGCAGAAACAGAGATGGGAATTGCTATGATTGCCTCTGTTCACTCACAAGTACTTTCTAGCTTTTATGTTATTGCTCCATCTTTCAGCATCCAAATACAACTGTGAACTGAAAGAACAGATGTACATGAAAGTACCCTGAATGTTGGATGAAGAGGCTTTCTTACAGTTTTAATTTTCTCTTCAATCAATCACTGTGGCTTCTTATTTTTCTTTAAATGTCTTGTAACTGACTTCTGTAGGACAAAGATTTTACTCTTTTGCAAAATAACCTTTTTATTATTTTGATATTGATGTCAAATCTAGGTAGTTCAAATTCCTTTTTATTGCTTTGTATGGTATATACTTGTTAAGGATTTAGTGCAACTATAAACATCTCCAGAACTCCCCATAGTAGGGATAAATTGTGAATTATGGACTTGTTAGAATGGGCTATTTCTTTAAGGCAATCTGAACTTCTGTAGCTATTCATAGAGATTGTATAAAATAAATCAATATTTGTCTGTAAATTTAAATTGAAGAATTGCTTTGGTAATTGCACTGTTATTTGCCTTTTCCTGAATAAATAATACTAAACAGTTAGATGCTTTAAACTGCATTCTTGAGTTTATGACTTCCTGAAAAAGAAACTTGGTTTATGTGTTGTATACATTCCTTAGTCCATGAATATGTAAAATCAATAATCAGTGCTGATTTTAAGGCATCTTTGCTTCAGGTTCTCTATTCCCCAGACTGAAATCCTGCTGCATCCCAGTGGTACATAGCTGGTACTGATGACACCTCTTACATCATTGTCTGTCATCAATAGATCTGACAGCTTAAAGTCAGAATCACTGTGCATTTTCTACAGACATGGAAACTGAGACATACAAAGCTGAGTGGACTTATCTGACTGGCAGTTTGAGGTACACCCTCACTGCCCAGGGCACAGTACGAAATGGAGCAGAGCTCAAGGAGTGTTTGGACAGCACTGTCAGGCACAGGGTGGGATTGTTGGGGTGTTCTGAGCAGGGCCAGGAGTTGGACTTCAATGATCCTTGTGGGTCCTTTCCAACTCAGTATGTTCTGTGATTCTGTGGTCAGGAATAGGTGCCAGGGCTTCCGAGCCAGGAAATCATGCTGCCTTTCTGTTTGAATGGGCTAGTATCCAAAGGGAGGGGGCAGAGGCTGGAGCAGGCTCTGCTCGGGGGGCCCAGCAATGGCCCAAGAGGAACGGGCAGGAACTGATGCCCGGGAAGTTGCAGCTGGACAGGAGGAAGAACTTCTTTGCTGGGCAGTGACCCAACCCTGGAGAGAGAGCAGAGAGGTGTGGAATCTCCTGACTGGAGATCTTGCAGAGCTGTGTGGACACAATCCTGTGCCATGGCCCTGCAGGAGCAGGGAGGTGGGACCAGATGAGCCACTGTGGGCCCTTCCAACCTGACCCCATCTGGGATTCTGTAACCTCATTTGAAACAAAAATTATATTCCTCCACTGTACCGGCTTGTTTACCCCTTTCATCTGAAGGCCAGTGCCTCCTCTTACCTCCTGATGAACCAAGCAGGCGAACACACCAGGCTCCATCCCTGGCCCCTCGCGTGTCTCTGCACTGACCCACACACTCAGCAGCAGCTGTGCAGGGTCCTGGCTCTGTGCTCACATCTCCCCCTTAACCTGGGGAAGGCTGTAGAGGAAGTGTTGGCTGCACGATTCCACTAAAGGCTGACTGAGTTTGCTGTCAGAAATGGTAAGTGGTTTGATATGGTGTTCCCCAAGAATTGATAACAGGACTAGTGTTATCCTATAGCATAATTTATGCATTGGTTGTTAATCAGAGTATGCTTCTGTGTCTGAGAGGGGTTGAAGTTAGGGAAATGCAGTATCCCCTATACATCTTGAGTTTAGTTAAGTGTTTGGTGTAGGGAAGAGGAGAATTATGGAATAGTACAAGAACTTCAAGGTGGAATATCACTGGGAATTGGATATAGCAGTAGTGCTATAAATTGGCCCATAGTTTTTCTGTGCCCCTTTTCTCCTGTGGAAATTTTCCTAGGGATTTTATAGCAATTTGGTTTTGTCTTGTGAAATATTAGGCAGATAAATACTGCAGAAGTTAAGTGGCCAGATATTGTGATGAAAAATGAGTAGATAAATATAAGTAAGGGTAATCTCCAGATAATATATTTCATTATGACAGATAATGGATTTTTAAAAAATTAATTAATTTGTTATGATGTTACAAAAAAGTTTGAATCCCTTGCTCAGGAAAATGACGTGATGTGTTTTTGTAGCATTTTCTGTCTCATAAATGGAAAATTCCAAGACCTATCACAGAAATACATTTGTAATATAATCATAGGATCACAGAATCGTTTGGATTGGAAGGAAACCTAAAGATCATCTCGTTCCACCCCCTAGTGGGCAGGGACACTTTCCACTAGCCCAGGTTTCTCCAAGCCCTGTCCAACCTGGCCTTGGACACTTCCAGGGACGGGGCAGCCACAGCTTCTCTGGGCAACCTGTGCCAGGGCCTCCCCACCCTCACAGCCAAGAATTCCTTCCCACAATCCCGTCTAACCCTGCCCTCTGGCACTGGGAAGCCATTCCCCCTCGTCCTGTCCCTCCATCCCTTGTCCCCAGTCCCTCTCCAGCTCTCCTGGAGCCCCTTTAGGCCCTGGAAGGGGCTCTCAGCTCTCCCTGGAGCCTTCTCTTCTCCAGGTGAACCCCCCCAGCTCTCCCAGCCTGGCTCCAGAGCAGAGGGGCTCCAGCCCTGGCAGCAGCTCTGTGGCCTCCTCTGGACTCTCTCCAGCAGCTCCATGTCCTCCCTGTGCTGTTCCCCAGGGCTGGAGGCAGCTCTGCAGGGGGGTCTCACCTGAGGGGGCAGAGGGGCAGAATCCCCCCTGCCCTGCTGCCCACACTGGGGGATCAGCCCAGGGCACGGGGGGTTCTGGGTGCCAGCACACACAGCTGGGACACACTGAGCTTCTTGTCAACCCATGTGTTACTACACTGAGCTTTTACACTGCACTTCTCAAAAAAGAGGAAAGTTTGTTATAAAATGTCATTGTTCTTGTTTTGTTTGTTCTAGTGTTATGAACATTAAATACTGGGGAAGATGTGAGCCCATGATTTCAAGAACTCTTCAGTTTCCAAATGACCTTTCTGTTGGATATCCTTTTTATTGGATATGGCACAACATGTTATTTGAAAATAATAAGGTAAAAATTAATATGAGACTTCTGTGGTTTTATATGCCACATTTTTAAACAAATTAGGATATAAATATTGATTAATTTTGGTTTATTTTTTGTATGCATAGTTTTTAAAAGGTGTGCTTATTTCTACCTACTTTTACCAACAACAGACAAATCATACAACTAGTTGCTTATGGTCATCTGTCCCAGTCCTAATCTTCTTGAAGTCAATACCGTTGATGAGTTCAACAATATTGAGAACGGGACTGATTCTGTTGGCAGCTGAGAAGAGGGTTGGTTCTACTTGGAGGATGAGTCAACTAAGGTATGAAGCATAAGCTGGATTTCAAACACAAGCCTTTTGACGTTTTGTTGTCTGATTCCAAGTTCCTCACTGTGTCAGTGTTATCATTACTGTTATCATTACTGCTGATAAACCAGCCTGACCTTTGCATGTGGATTTTTGTCTGGGTTCAAGTATTTTTGTAATATTCTTACCCAGTCATGGATGCTAACTTGCTATCTATTGCAAACCTTTTGTGTCTTATTCTAATTAATATTCACTTACCATGAGTTGGAGAAGAATGTTTGCTCTTTGAATTTTCAGTCAATCGAGCAAGAAGATTGAAAAAAACCCAGTCTAACAGTGGTGTTCGATGTGACACAATATTTAAAGGTATATGACAGATAATAAACCACCAGGGTGCATGAACTCATTCAACATTGAAATCCTTAGCTGTTTTAAAATAAAACTGACTTTTCAGTAATTTACACAAGCACAGGGGAACACACCTGGAATATGACAAGTGGTATCATTTTGTTTATCCATAGAACTCTAATCACGTAAGAATAATATATTTCCTTGGGTTGAAAGATGAGTGTGGGTTTTCACATTCCGCAAGTGAATTTTATTTAATGAAAACCATACAAGGTGTACTTGTGTATGTTTACTTCAAATACCATTAAGCAGCTCACTTGATAGTTTAAATATGCATGTGTTTATGTTCTCATGGCATCACAGAAATGAGACTGGGAAGGAGATGGAAATGAAACATTACAAAGGAATTTGACAAAAACAGAAGGGGAGACATTTATTTCATTAACAAGATTTATGAAGGAACTAATGAGCTCTCTCCTGCTTTCTACCAGAAACTTATTGCTTCGCTAGGGTTCCAAACACTTTCAGAATCCCCATGAGTGCACCTAAACTAGGAGGGCTTGGTTGTTTCTGTGTGTTTGCTGACAGGATCAGCCTTGTGTTGCTCCTAAAGCCAGCAAGCATTCAGCATTTCACGTTGTCTTCTGGAGGCTTGCAAAGGCATGTATTCCTGTGGGAGCTCTCCAGAAGTAGGGTCAGGATAAACTATTGGTGCAAATAATACTTTCAAGGCTGAAATGTCTGGATAGTTTCAGTGTTCCGATTACTTAAATTATATTTGCAGTAAATGAGTTTCTACTCATGAAATAGATGTAATAATATCAGGACCTAGAAAGGATGAAAAAGTAGATATTTAATAACCTGAGTTCTCTTGAAGAGTAGCATTGTGGGGTTTTTCTTTGCAGAAACTGGCTAACTACTGACAGAGTGGTTTTAGACCCTTCTGCATACTCAGGATGTAAAGCAGCACTGCCCTCATAAATGCACATCTTTAACAGCAATTTGAAGTGTTGAAAGACTAGCAAAAAGAGAGATTAGCTAAAAACATAAATACCTCAAATGTATTCAATTACTTTCAATGACAGTGATTCAAACAGGAGCTCTGAGAACGGTGACTTTGCTGCATAGAGGGGTGGGGTTGTGCCAAGGCAGCTTTAATGCTGCTTCACTTCACCGTGATCTTGTATTAGTTAAGTTTAAAATTGTGTTCCCTGGCAAACCATAAAAGATTTCAAAAGTATTAGACACCCACTTTTGTGCTGGAATTTAATATGCAACTTTTTATTGGAAAATAATCGTTCTTGTCTGGCGAAATCCACCATGCAATATTTCTGTTAGTAGGCATAATGCAATAAAGACAGGGAGGGCTATTTATCACTACAAATTTTGAGGATTTCAGGATTCTTTTTATTATTTTAATATATTTCTTTGGTATTAAATCAGAAAAATGATAAATTACACCTGTCGAGGCTGTTTTTCCTTTTTCCCAGAAAATGATGTACAACCTAATTTCACTGGTCATTTTGGCTTTTAAAGATATGTATTTTTTCCTATTAAAAACTCTACCAATAGGGGTTTTTTTTAATAATAATACTGAAGTACTTTTTATTTCAAACATATGAAGTAGTTTATAACTACTTCCTGGCATTGCAAACTTTGGCCTTTTCACATTATATTAGGATTTTTTTAAAAGGCATTAAGTATATATTGCTTTGAAAGAAATAGAGTATTATTAAGAAGCTAGATCCAGTGGATCAATTTTCAGTATTTGAAATAGATTAAATTGTGGCTGGCCTGAAAGGTTACAACAATAATTTATTTCATTTCAGTACTTTCCTGTACATAATCAGCTTTTACACAGTCTTAGAAATCAGTATTTTTCTTTTTTTAAGTGTATAATCATCTTTTTCTAAAGGATAATGTAGAATTAAAAGCAAAACATAATTTCAGCAACTGCAATATATAACAGGAAAAAAAGAAGAAAAACCATAAGAAGGTATCAACAACAAATGATTGGGGCTGGTGTCATGGTTTACATTGCTTTCACAATTATTCCAGGTTTGCATATTTCGAAATGTATTAGTCCAATCTGATTTCAAAGCTCAGTTATTTGAATTATAAATCATTATGTCCCTCCTAGCTGATCAGTTGTGAAATATCTTTGAATTCATTTGCATAATGGAATATGTTAGTCGTTCCTTTATGTCTGTGAAGCCACAGTGCTCCCTCATACATGTTTAGTTCTTTCTACTAATTAACTTTTCCTCTGTATATTTTTGTAGCAGAATAAATACAGTTTCATTATTATTTTGTACAGTAACTTGGAATAAAATACTTTTAGTCTCTCAAATATTCTTAATCCTTGTCTTTGTTAGCCTTGTGTTACAAAAGGCTCTGCCTTGTAACAGGGAGCCAACTATGTAGCTTTGCAATATAAACCCAGGTAATGCCATGTCGGATGTTATGGATTGACAAGAGAAACAACTCTCAAAACTTGATTAGGAAATTTTCCAATAGAAGGCAGCTAAAAAATCTGCTCTTACAATTTTACCTGTTTAAAAAGAATTTAATCTACTTAAAATGAAAAGGGAAATTGTTTATTCCCATAAAAGTTATTGAACTCTAGTCAGTGATGTGCAGGAATGGCAGAGTGAAGCAAGCACTCAGAAAAAAGCCCCGGTAACAATGGTAAGTATTGTGGGTATTTGTGAAGTCTCTGTGTGTACAGGACTGCAGGAACACATCCTGGGTGTTGCTTATGAGCTCATCAGTGCCAGCAACATTGCTCAGTGAACACTGAGTCCTGTGTTTGTAGCATTCATTGTAGAATATACAAGCCCGTAAGTAATTTCTTCATTTGGTGCCTTCCATGCTTAGGAATATTTCTGAAGTTTTGAAGTTTGAGTTTTTCTATGGCATTTCTGAGAAAGTGCACTGATGTACTGGGATATTGCAAAACCTTTTATATCCCCATTTTAGAGATGCAGAACTGAGACAGTGGAATTTAACTGAGTTTCTGTAAGTCATACAGTGATTTCATGTCAAATGAAGGAGAAGCAGGAGTCAGAAAATCCCAGCCATTGTTTTGGCCACTCTCGTGCTCCTGTTTTGCAAACGTGGCTCGCAGCAGTCTCTGCTTCAGTGCAGAAACTCTCAAAGGTGCCAGCATGGCTCTTTTTGCAAGACACAGGATTATCGCCTGTATCCAGCCCCAGATGCTTCAATCATCTGAGACAGGGAATGTGTGTGTGTACTCATGCTGTTAAGAGATGTCATAATTCACAGAGCTAGGAAAGGATTTGAATTGTAGAAACAGGTCTGAACCATCTGATTTAAGGGCTTCTATAACAGAGTTTTTGCAAACTCAACTTTTTATTTAATATGATTTCTTGTGCTTTTAAAAAGAAACCTTAAGAAAAATATTATTTTGTCATATGTAAGTACCTAGAAGATGTGATCTGCAGAATTACTGCAGTCCAGGAGATACACTTCTCCTGCATCAGTGTGCAGCTCCCTGGGTCCTTGGTATCCAGGCAGGTGCAGACACACTGGAGCTCATCTTGCTCGACCAGGGCCGGGAGCTTTGACCAGGGGTCAGGTACCTTGGCTGATCAATGCACAGAGTACCCAGCAGCCCTTTCCCAGGGCCCGTGAGTAGCAGTGTGGTGGTTGAGGTCAGGTGAGGCTGCAGTTACCTGGGCTGTCACCAGTTAGCCAGCTGTGCAGTGGAAGATTTCAGTTCATGCATAGCAGGAGTCAGTTAATTTGCTTTCTGCTTTATCAAGTTTGAGAAACTGGAGTTTCTGTGGAAATGCTCATTGATACATCCAAAATTCTCAGCTGTACCCTCTTGGTATGGACTTTGCTATGGCTCTGAGACGGTATGCTTGTAGGAGATTTCCATTCAGGTCTTACATGTCTGAAAATACTTTCAAAGAATCACAGAATTGTTAGGGTTGGAAGGGACCTCTGGAGATCAAACTCTCCTGCTGAGGCCGGGTCACCTGGAGCAAGTGTCATAGGAGCATGTCCAGGTGGGTTTGGAATGTCTCCAGAGGGAAGACTCCATGACCTCCCTGAACAGCCTGTTCCAGTGCTCTGCCACCCTCAAGGTAAATAAGTTCTTCCTCACATTGAGATGAAACTTCTTGTGTTTTAGTTTATGGCCGTTGTTCCTCGCCCTGTCTCTGGGCACCACTGAAGAGTCTGGCACCATTCTCTGACACCCACCTTGTAGATATTTATATGCATTGATGAGATCCCCTCTGTCTTCTTTTCTCCACACTTAACAGGCCCAGCTCCCACAGTCTATCCCCATCATAGAGATGCTCCAGACCCCTCCATTATCTTTGTGGCCTCCTCTGGATGCTCTCCAGGAGCTCCGTGTCTCTCTTGTCCTGAGGAGCCCAGAACTGGAGGCAGCACTACAGATGTGCCTCCCCTGAACACAGAGGCAGGATCCCCTCCCTGACCTGCTGCCAATGCTCTTCCTGATACCCCCAGGATCCCATCGGTCCTCCTGGCCACAAGAGCACACTGCCAGCTCACAATCAACCTGTCATCCACCAAGACCCCCAGGTCCTTCTTCTCAGAGCTGCTCTCTAGTAGGTCAGTCCCCAACCTGTACTGCTACCTGGGGTTGTTCCTCCCCAGCTGCAGGACCTGCACCTGCCCTTGTGTATTCATGCTTAATTAGGTGCTGTTACTTTTCAGTCTGTGTTTGGCCCAGCCACAGGCGAGAGTCTGTTCTTTTCCTGCCAAGTTATGTGAAAACAAGCACCGAAAAACGAGAACATCGTCCTTGAAGGAAGCATCTTGTATAAACTGAAGTTAATTGGGAACTCGCTATTGGCTGACGGCCCTCCAAGGACACTTGAAGGAGAAAGTGAAGAGGAGGAGGATGAAGTAATCCCCCAGACTCATTTAGGCCCCGAGGCATAGCATGAGGGCACAGAGACATTCCAGAGTACCCACGGGTGCGCAGAAGAGGCACCACTTACATCACGGGGGGAGGGACTGGCTGGGCGGTGCTGGCCACACCAGCCCAGGTAGACATCACAGGTTAATTGTATAAAAAGCAGAGAGCTCTTGCTGGGAGCGAACTCAGGCTTCAGGTGGAGGACAACGATGCCTTGGCAGGAACACCCGTTACCATGTGAGCTGCTGATGCACCGGGGATGCAGCTTCTGCTATGGGGAATTCTAAGCATGCTGGGGTCGGTAAGACAACCTCATAAATAACACCTGAGTGAGTGGGGGGTTACCCTGGGGGCTTGTTTCCCTTCTCTTTCCTGTCTCTTGGTTTCTTGTTTTGTTGGTTACTTGTTTGTAATAAATATTGTTTTGTTGAACTTTCAACAGTGTACTGGTTTCCGTTCGACAATCTCCCTGTTACACCTTGTTGAACCTCATTAGGTTTCTCTCTGCCCAGTTCTCCAGCCTATCAAGGTCCCACTGAAAGGCAGCACAGCCTTCAGGTGCATCAGCCACTCCCCCAGTTTTGTATCATCACCGAACTTGCTGAGAGGCCATTCTATCCCTCCATCCAGGTCCTTGATAGACAAGCTGAATAAGGCTGGGCCCAGTATTGCTCCCTGGGGAACCCCACTGACTACAGGCCTCCAACCAGACTCTGCTCTGCTGATCCCAAGACTCTGAGTTCTGCCATTCAGCCAGTTCTTGATCCACCCCACTGTCCATTCATCCAACCCACATTTCCTGAGCTTACCTGTGAAGATGTTATGGGAGGCAGTGTCAAAAGCCTTGCTGACTTGAGGAAGACAACATCCACTGCTCTATCTTAACTTTGGTTAAGTGTTTAGCATAGCTTAGTGTGCATGAGATGTATTTTTATCTGTTGTAACTGAAACAAATTGTGGGTTTCGATGGGTCTGGAGGATCACCCGTGTGACTTTGAGGCTGTTACCTCAGGGCTGCAGCAGTGCCATTGCCAAGTACCAATCAGCTCCAACGCAGGCACTTGCAAAACCACTTTTTTTATGTGCTGATGACATGGATCTGTCTGAGGAACAAACACCATTTATTATCCAAAACTTTCTGTGTATTTGTAAAAGTCATTTAGTTCATTTGTCTCTTCTGTGATTAGAACATATGCTGTGAAAAGTAATTGCTTTCATTAATAACAGATTATAGTCTAAAATGTTCTAAAGAATATCTGTATTACATATATTTGTAGATGAACTTCAAATATTATTTTAATGTACTGTTTCAGGATTTTTTTTCTCACTAAAAGTTCCTGAAAGTTTCCCCAGCCTGCCTGTGTAATTATAATGCTGCAAGGCTGCTTTTTCTTAACACCTGCTACATACAGTCTCCTGAAAAAGCTTATGAAAATAGACAGTGAAATCCATGCTTCAGAATCACACAGTAAGTTTTCTTACTATGTTAAAAAGTGTGTGTAGTAAATTTTGTAGAACACCTTACTTTTCCAACACTCATTTTTTGACAGAGGAAGCACTTCCCTTTCCTGGATGTCAGTGAGGATTTGAGCCTCAGTGACCCGAGGTGCTGGACAGTGTTCCACACTGGCTCACTCAGCTTCTCCTGGACTTAGGTAAGGTCATCTCCCATGTCCCTGAGGTACCTCACTGCCTTGTGTAGTGCTGTGAATTTTTAGGGTTATTAAACCAATCAAACAGCAGTTTATTTGTACAGTAAATATGTTACAGTTGGTATTTAAATCACTGCCTATTGACTCCTGAGATTTATGGCATTGAGCAGCAACACTGTATTTGGTGCCTTCTGTTTGAAGAAATAAGCATCATGAGTTTATTTTTTTTATTGTCTTAAAAGTTTACAACATGAAGTGCCTGAGTGTTTTGCATTTCCAGGTGACATACTGACCAGGCCAGAACCTCCCAGCTTCTGCCAGAAGGTTTTTTATTTCACTTCTTTGTGCAAGTTCCCCATACAAAAAGATCTTCAGAGTTTTAATAAGCATTGACCAGAGTTTGGCAGTACAGGGAGCAGCACTTAAACTTGCACTTGGGGTTACCTTTTGAGTTGTCCTTTGCGAATGAGAGAGGTTAGCAGGTGTAAAAACAGTGCATGCTTTAGTAGCTGGATGTGATGAACTTGGTCCAGGCACTGCCCTTGGTCCCCAGAGCTTTGCCTGCTTGGTTAGAGCTCTGTTGTCCAAACAGAGAAGGCTGGGCTTGGCAAAATGAGCACCCAGACAAATCCTGTCTTAAAGAAGCTGATAGTCAAGACAGTCATAAGCCAGCAGTGATTGTTCCTGCTCTTGCTGATCACAAGTGCCTGTCCCATCTACTGCTGAACCCTACTGGAAACAGGGAATTCCAAGGCAAAACGGAGCCACATTGGTCAGTGTTTCCCTAAAGAATGCACCTGTGAGCTGGACCTGGGTTTCCTTGCAGCTAAACTGCTTTCAGTACTGGCTCAGATTTGTATAACATAGGCATATTTATAATATAAAAGGGGCTGTGCATGCAGGTTCAGTAATTTTTCCTACAGGGGAAAAGGAGGTTTGGTAAAAACAACATCACAGGTATTAAAAATTACTTCTCAAAGTAGAAGCTGGATAAATGGATGTCAGATAAAATGCAGACTGGCTATAAGCTGACAAAGGCCATTGTGATTCCTCTGGATTAACAGCTCCACAAGATCTGGAAAAAGCATACATCAGTCCTGTGGCTGTTGTCCTTCGTGTTCCTACTGGAGTAAATGTGTTTGGGTTTAAACTGACAGAAAAGCACAGCTAGAGATACAAACAGGTAGAAGTTGTGTTTTAGAATCCAAATTTTAAAAATAAGGTGTACACAAACTGTCCTTTCTGTGTGCTTGTGCAAGCATTAAATCACAGTGTTCTTACCTTGTGATTCAAAAGGTACTTTCAAACCATGAAAACTGGCATTTTTAGACAAAAAAGCATCGTACTAATTGTCTTCTCTGGGCTTTCTATGTGTTTTTTTTTTTTTAAATTAAATGAAGAGATTTATATAAAATCCTTTTATATGAATGATAAATAATTTACATGGAAACAAAACTAAGATTAATTTTTATTGGTGGGGGTTGTTTTAAGTAATTATGCAGAAGCATTTTTGGAGATTAGTTGAATACAGTAAATTGAGAATATTTCCATTTTAAGTTAGGTGCTGTCAGTGTGACTGGCAAAATTTAATTTTAGTGGGAAAGAATGGTAATATCTGGATGCCACATCCATGGAAGTGTCCATGGCCATTTTGGGTGGGCCTTGGAGCAACTTGGTCTGGTCGTGATCATATGATTCTATGATATTGATATTTGCTTCAAAATGCACTTTGATTTGTGTTGAGTTACTTAAACCTCATATGAATATAATAAGAATTTGAATTCCTTGTGTGTCCCAGGTTGTGTTTTTAATATTTTTGTGGCATTTAGAATTGCATAATTTTGTCCAAGATCCTTAGTCCAAGATGTTTTGTGTGAAGTGTACAGAAAAAAACTAATAGAACAACATTGGTAAATTTATGTTTAAATAATTAATAAATTTTAGTCACTTTTTTCTCTGCACTACCAAAAGAAGTAGATGTAAACTGTAGGAAATACCTCCAGGAGCTTACAAGCTTACAACAATTTACCATGGGAGGTTTGTTTAGGATAGTTTCTTCCTTTCCTTACTAATACTGTGCTGTTCAGGTGATGTGATGTGGCTTGTTCAGGAGTGAAAAAGAAATGTATAGGCGGTAATTTGTGTTAGTTTTCTAAAACTTCCACATTATTTTATTAATAGGACAATACTATAGAGGATCCTTATTGTATATTCTTTCTCCCCTGCCTACACTGAAATTTAAAACAGACCAAGCACATTAAACTTTCCCTTACCCAATTCCCAAAACTAGCTGGTTTGGCATTAAAGTGTTGGTCACAATCAGCATTGGACATGCTGGTAGTTCTTTGGTTTTCTCAGCTGTTTGATAAAGTATGGTTGAGATTCTGCCTTGGGAAGGAATCATCTTGAATTTGGATGTGGACACCTTCTTCCAAAGGTATGCAGCACTCTAGAAGAGATGGAGTGTGACTTTTCCTGTCCTGGGACAGTTCATGTTTCTCCTGAGAACTCTGTAAATGGCATCTGAGCCCTGGTCCTGCACAGGGCAGGATCCAGATGGCTCCTGTTAGTCTGTACTCTGGCACAGGACACCACCACTATGGGACTCTTTCTAAATGATTGGACCTTATTTAATTTTTTTTCTCTGAGGAAAATCTGGTAAGCAATTAAAGGGACAAAAGCATCAGGAAATACAATGCACATAGAAACAGGAGTGTAAGAGGAAGCTGATGCTGGTTGAGCAGAGATGGGGAGCACAGAAACTAATGGTATATTGGAACTGCCTGAGGAGCTGAATTGGCAAAGGGAGGAGATGGAAACAAAAAGCTGGATTGGAAGAAGACACAAGGATCCAGAATGCCAAATAAAAATACTGAGTCCAGTTGAAAGGAGCAGAGGAAACAGGCAAAGATGGAAAGGAATGGATTTCCCAAGTCCACCAGATCCTTTGCTGCTCCTCAGTAGCTTTGAAATCCAGCACAAAGCCCCTCACCCTCTTGGGTTTGCTGCAGGTGCAGGTCACAGATTTGGGCAGATCCTTCAGTAGTTTAAGAAAGCTCTTGAGCATAGATGGCACTTTGAAGGCTCCGTGGCTGAAGTGACAGTGCAGCAGCAGGAAGTTACTGAATGTATTTCCTTTGCTTTTAAAAAAATCTGGAAAGCCCTTTATTAGAGGGGAGCAGTTCAGGTCACAGAGCCAGGTATTCAGGACTGAGGAAATGCCAGAGTTGGGACTGTCACTGCAACTGTCCTCTCCATTGTAAATATTGACATTGTTATGAGGCAATTTTAATTGCAGGATCACAATTATATCTCTCAGAGGATGTTTGACTCTTTCAGTTCAGAAGATGTGTCATTCCAGCTTCATGAAAAGCCACTGAGTATTTTGATTTTTTTTTTCTGTGTTATTGCCTGGCTTTGTCAGTCCCCTCTTTGCTTTCTGTTGTGACTGTTCTTCTTGGCATTTTTCTTCTTGGCTTTTTCTGTCATTCTTACTTTCCACTGGTGACTGGTGACTGGGTGACTGGTTTGGTCTGAGCAGCATCCCTAAAAATAAGGGGCTGGAATTAGATCTGTTCTAAGTGTGGAAATCAAACTGTAAAGCTTACACCAACTTTGCACAACAGTTTAACACACAAAAGCTTCCTCCTAACCTCACTTGAAACTTAGTTTCCCAGACTTTGCCGATGAAGAGAGGAGGGAAAGAAGCCCTATAGCAAAGAGCTCTTTAAAGAACATAAATTAAATTCCTACTCTGAGTTAGTCTCACGGGGAATCAGCCTGTGAGAAGCAGGCTGCCCTCATTAGGGCCTAAAGATAAGTAGTGTGAGGAGGGATCCTCATGCAAATTGCCGTTTCTAAAGAGTCGTTGTTCATGGTTACTGATTCAGTTTCATGACAAAGCACAATCAATCCAGATTTCTAGGATATCTTTCAGCTGTCTAACAAACACGATCTCTTTTTCCCTACTCACTCTTTTTTCTTTTATCCTAAATTCACACCTTCTGAAACAAATAAGGCAAGTGTCATATGAATGACCCCAGCACAGTCTGGATTCATTTCCAGGGCAGCTTCATTGTGTACACCAGATAGGTAAGAGGCAGGAAAAATAGCATATGAGCATAAAAGATTGTGATTTAAATATCATACTCAAACTACACATGTGGAAAAGCCTAATTTATTATTGTAGTTTTAAATTTATCATTTTCTAACTGTCGAGTCTGGACTTTCCTACGTGAATGTTCTTGTAGGGCAGTGAATAAATGTTGTCAGGTTAACAGAGGAAACAGAAATATGGAAAGGAGAAAGCTGTGAAATGCGGAGACGAGCAAGTCTCAGACACAAGTTGTTTGGAATCAACAATTTGTGTTCTTTGTTTATAGCTCAGTAAAAATACATTATACCTCAGGTTTTTGTTCCTGTAGGTCACCTGAAGTTCCTGGGATGTCAGTGAGATTCCTCTGTGGAAGCCTCGGAGCCTGACCCTTCTGAAGAAGTGCGAAGATGATGTGTGTGATGCTTTTGCTGGTTTCTTTTGGTTTCTTTTCCTGTAGGTGAAGATGGGTATGAGTTTGAGAACTTCATGCTCCCCCTCTAAGTTTCATTTGAAAGTGTGACTCAGATACTCAACAGTAGTGTTGAACAAAAAAAAGCAAAAGGTAGGGTTTTTTTCAAGTATAGGGGAATAAATTATTGATGGGAAAAAAATAATAGTGAGGCTGCAACAAGTCTGGCAGCTTTTCTGTCAGTCTCCCTTGACTGTACATACCTGTTTACTTATATACATATGGACTTATATACATATATACCTGTGTACATGTATCTAATTAGGAATGTAGACAGTAGAGATACAAGGGCTATGAATACTATTCTAAATAAACTTTGAACAAAGATTTTATAAGGACCTTGAGATTTTCCAGTGTTTTGCAGATCAAATGACCCCATTTGAAGCTCATTTATTATCAAAGGGACAAATTTTTCTCCAGTGATAGCTTATCTGTTCCACATCTAATATTCCCCTTTGCCACGCAAGTATCCTGTTTGTGTATATTAACATATTTATTTGGGGGTATGAGAAGACATATAACACAATTGATAAAACACTACTGCTTTAAAGTATTTTTTTTCAAACAAGAATTTATTATATAAATCAAGACTTTATTAAATGGCTGGGCATATATGTATAAATAGGAACGGGTCTTGAAGTATGGCACCCTTAAACTGAACAAAGTGATTAGGATAACTGATAGCTAAATAAGGTTTTTATGTGCCTGTGGGAGCCATATTAGGATTGATTTGACAAGGCAGTTCAGCTGTGGCAACAGTCATAACATCTAACACAACATTATGTTTTATTAGTAAAATCCTTAAGTGTAGCAAGCTGTTTGTGTCAAAACAACAGTATATTTTAGGGAAGAAAAAGACTTACTAGATAGAAGCTGCATCGTCAGGAATGATAATGTATTAGAGCACTATTGCATTAAAGAGATCCCCTTCTGCCACCACTGAATCAGTAGTTAACAGTGCTCACTGGAGTGCTCACTTCAGCTGCACGGGGTCGTCTTGAGGAAACCCTAACAGTAATTTTTAATTTGCTGTTTTAAAATATAATGGCAACTTAAATACTGCATCATCAAATTTATCTATTTTTTTTCACAAGAAAATAAACAGATATGCTCAAAGTATTTGGCAAATAATTTGGCTGAGGTACATCACTGACATTACTCAAAGATGCACATTTCACAGTCATCACTTGAATTAAGCTAATATTTTTCTTAAAATAGTACTAAGGGTTATTTCAATAATTATTTACTTTTGGTTTCCTTCTTTGTTGTTGCTTTATGTGTTTAATAGTAATCACTTTTTATTTATAAAATAGACTCAGTTCATCTATCTTCAATCCATCTCTCATGTGTTCAAGTTATAAATCCTAAAAATTACAACAAAGAGGTCATTTGGTAGCATTACACTTTCTGGAGGAAACTGGATTCCTCTCTGTGTGAGGATTCAATTTATTAAAATAATTTTACCATTGCCCTGTCTGGATTGCTTGAAACTTTCTTAGTAGAGAAATTTTAATGGAGTGCCAGTGATATATTCCTAAACTAGCAAGTTCTTAACGACCCTGGAAAGTGACTGCTTGATTACACTTTAACGGTATTTGCAAATAAAATCACAAGTAATTAAGGGGAAATCTCCAGGCTTTTGAGCAAGTTTGATGCATGATAACTGCCTGATTCAGCTTCATCTAGAGTAATGCTGTGTAGACAAGAGCTACTGAGATCAATAGCAACATAATGATAGTGGCAGAATTAAGTGAGTAACCTGAGAACTGTGTCTTCAAAATGCATGCAGCTGCCACCAGCCAGGGCCACACAGTGCACTCCTGCTTCCGTCCTAAATGTTCATCAAAAGACGCCCTGCAGGAAAATGGAGTTAGATGCTCTTTATTGCTGATCGTGTCTCTTGCCACATTTATCAGGGAAATTGGATTAGCAGTTGGCAGCTGCAGGTAGACAAGGTTCTGCAGTGATTAAATATGCAGCTTGGCTGCATTTGTTGTGACAGACCTTTAGTAAATTCTACTGTAAGCACCATCTGTCTAATTTGTATAAAGAAAACTTGGTGCTTTAAGCTACTGATAAAGAACTAAATCTGTTGCTTTATCATAAACAAAACTTTTGCTCTAAATTACCTTAAACACAATTTATTAGGTTAAAGCTATTTTTCTATCATAATGAATAAATAATACATGCAAAAGTGCTTTCAGGTACTTCATTTTCCACGTACTGAAAAACAAAAACAGTTCAGTTCTTCAATAAAATGCTTAGTATTACAATCCATGGGGAGATGACACTGTTAAAATATCACTATGAAAATGGTCCAGGACTGCCAAACTCATTTAATTTGTGGGTTTTACTAGGACTTTCTAACTGGGTAGGTGTTTTTTTAGGTTTTTAATATTTCTGAAATACACCACTGAAAAACAACTGTAACAAGGGAACTCTTTCTTTTTAAAATATATCTGTAATCATTACATCTGCATACAAAGCATATGTTTAGGTTTCTTTTCCAGAGAGATCAAATGTAATTGAGGATGGCTGAAGTAATTATGTGTGCATGTGTGTTGCTTTCCTCTTTTCTTATTCCTTTTTTTTTTTTTTTGCTACTTCCTTCTTCACATTTTTGTATTAATAGAAAGAATTTCCGGTAGTAAAACAATGCCTAATTTTCTCCTAAGAATATCCAGGTTTCTCTTGACAATGTGGTCAAGCAATCTATTGCCTGGGCAGCTGGAATCTCAGTAGTACTTTGTTTATAGTTGTGACATCATCAGATTTGCTAGAAATGCCTGGGAAAAGGATCTGAAGAAAAAGCAGTTAAATAGCAACTTGCTATCTTTAGCTGGTTTGTAGAAACTCCATGCTGTTAAATTATTTAAAATCCTTGATTTTCAGCTTGCACACATTAAAAGTTTTCACACTAAGTGCCAAATGTTGCAAACAGCACTTTAACAGAATGATTTTGCTTTGATCCCTGTAGCAGTTCCTGAATAATTTATCACAGGTTATTGCCTTAATTCTGGAGAGGGATAGAGCAATAAAGGCAGATGAAAACACTCCAGTTGAAACACCTTGGGGCCTGCTCATTCCTCTGACACGGCTCTTTTGTTGGAACTATTTAGAGGTTATTAAGATGTGTCTCCAGAATTAAGAGTATGCTGTAAGGATGAAGACAGCCATCTTAATTCTAAAGACAAAGCACAATGACCCTTCACCTTTTTTTTCCTTTGTTGTTATTATATAGTAGAATTATGAGGGTAATATTATAGCTGCACCCAGTAGTGCCACTATGGTTAAGGGTCTGTCAGACTTTCCATTACGAGCCCCATTTTGGGGGTGGGAGGCATGAGGAGGCTCCTCTGTTTTAGATTGTGTTAGTCAGATGCTTGGCACATGTTGGCAAATTATAGGGGATTTTCTGTAGATCTTTAAATCTTCAGCTCCTTTCCTTTGAAAAAATCCATTGAAAAATGTTATTCTGGACTTTGAAACAAAATACTTGAATTTATTTTTAAAAGGGCTTTGTTATAATTAAATCTTAAGTAAACCTATCACTGACATTCAGGGAAGGATATTTCAAAAATTAAATCTGAACAAAATTCCTTCATTATCAAGAAAAGCAATGTATAAACCCCCATGCTCCTGACAAGCTTCTCTTGCTGTTTTTCTTGTATTTACTGTTCTTCACTTCTCATCTCACTCATTTGGCTGTTGCCAGTTGTGCCATTCCCTGTCCCGTTGCCCCAGGAAGGGCTGCGGGGCAGCTGGGAAGGACACAGTAGCTTCTTGTATTCTTCACTTTGCTGGTGAGTCTGCAAGGCACTCCAGATGCCACAGGATGACACACAAAAAGTAGATGTATAAGTGTATAGTGTTGTTTGTCATTAATAAATTTTATGCACATAAGTGCTATTTGATTATTCTTAATGGACTAAAACTAGATTGTCTTAGGGTTTTAGGAGGAAGGTTCTTGCTAACTGTGACCTAAGCAAGCATGGAATCTAGGGTGATTTTTGCTTCTATTAGAGTTTAAGCATATTTTTACCAGTGACTTAAATGGATCAGGACTTATTCAGGATTCTAGAGGCTATTCAATAGGCTATTTGTCTGGCACCAACTGTGGCAGTGTTATTTTACACAGTTGAGGTCTGATGGATCCCACCTAAACCACTGGTTTGCTGGGGTTTTACAGGACAAGAATATTATGATGCCTTGTAAATTGAGGTAATTTATTAAGAATAGTGTGGGTTAAGAATGGTATGGGCTTTTTAATAACAGCGTCTGAATTTAAGTAGTAGAAAACCAAGAAATGTAGTTTATATAGTAGCTGGTCTCCTTTCTTTAGAGTTTGAGGTCCAATGGTGTCTGAAGTTGCCTGGTGTTTTTGTAGCTTCTCAGAAATCTGGGGCCATAGTT
Organism: Lepidothrix coronata; assembly: GCF_001604755.1. Taxonomy (NCBI): domain Eukaryota; kingdom Metazoa; phylum Chordata; class Aves; order Passeriformes; family Pipridae; genus Lepidothrix; species Lepidothrix coronata. The sequence continues at coordinate 62,300 of NW_016690512.1, read as the reverse complement.
TAAAGAAAGTTGCACATCTACTTTTATTAATAGTTTTTAAAGTCTCACAACCAAACTGTTTCTTTTTCACTCTTATTTGAAAAAGAGTGTTTTCTTGCAACTAGTTTTTTTTTATAAAGATAGAATAAGCGTGTTGGAGGAATATGGATTAGGGTGGTTGTCCTTTTCTAATCCACATTCTAAGCCACACTAGGATGGGGAGCTCTTTCTCCCCGAGCACATGCTCAAGCAAAGGCAAGTTCATGTCTTGCCAGGGGCCGTAGCTCCCCTTCTCCCAGCTCCAGCCCTCCTCTGTCCAACCTTGCTTATCTCCTTTTTTGTGGCCGGAATGAGCAAAGGAACCAAAATCAGTCTGGAATATTTCCACTCCCTTGTATCTATTGCTGCATCTCTGCCATGAGAGAGAAGTATCAAGTGTTGCTTCTGAGTTCTTTTAATTCTTTATGTTTTGGCCACCTTGTCTGCTAAAGTTATTTTCTGTGTGGACAAACACCCACCAAGTATGAAAATACAGATGAGTATGAAGTTACAATTTTATATTGCATCTTCTCAGTATTGAACACTTCCTCTCTAGTGATTTCAGAGTCCCATTAAAGTTAATGAGAGTTGAGACCTCTGAGCATCTTTGCAGGTTCAGGCCATTTCAATGCACAACAGAAAGGAAATGCAAATATTAAAATACTCCCAGCTATCTCACTAGTGTTTGCTAGAGAACTCAGTTTGTCCTGGGATAAATCTATATGTGTGCCACCTAATTCAGCTGGACTGAATATGTGAATCTTATCTTCTGTATTTCTCAACACTATAAATATTACAGTGTTAACACCACATGCTAGTACATTATTGAAAACTCTGGGTTTAAAGAGAGAACTCCTTACTGGTTTTTTTGCCATGCTTCTATGATTATTTTTTTTTCCAGACTGCAGAACTGTCTCCTTTTGTTGTGAAAAGAAGTACAAAACCCACCTGCAACACATGGATAAAATTCATTAAAACTGCTGAGTTGTCAAAAAGAATATTTAGGTCTGAGTAAATTGAAAAGTTTGTTTATATTGTTAAGATATTTTTCATTCACTAGTGTTTCTTATTGATGTCTATTAATCATCCTGAAAACGTCCTGTTAGTAGGGGCTAATTGTCTGTGCATACAGTGTTGACTGCATTTGAGCTGGAAGGACTCTGAAGCCACACTTCAGTCATTAAAAGGGAAAAAAATGCTTCTCAGAACTAATGTTAACACAGATAGATTTGCAGTCTTCTCTAAACAAAGTGGTTTTTTGAAGAAACCTAACTTGGAAAATTACTTTAAAAAAACCCGAACAGAACAACAAAAGGTATGTTAAAATAACAGTACAATGGGAGTCTTAGTGCAGCCTTAATTGTGGCTTGTTTTGAGTATCAGTTAGTCTTACACCTCATTCAAAATATTACAAGCTTAAATTAACATTTTATTGTTATTATTACTTTAAATATATTAATATAGGAAGCACTTTTAAACATTAATACATCGTATTCATATATTATATTTTAATATGCGTTATTCATTATGAAACCATATCAAATAATCCAAAGCATTTCCTAAGCATTTTGCCAGTGTTAGCACTGGAAAACTTGTATAAATCGTTTGTCCAAGGATCTTTGTGGGTTTTTTCTAAAAAAAAAAAAAAAGGTTTGAGCGAGACATTTAAACTAATGAATCAAAATCAGCTCTGTGGTCATCATTGGCTGATTATTGCCCATCTGCTGCGTGCTAACGTGAAAATCAATTACCGTGTCTCTCCCCCCTGGCAGCGTGCGCTGGCGGGCCCGCGGGCTCGCCCTGGCTGCGCACAAAGAGCAGCTCCTCCCCTGCTCCCGGGATGTGTCCTTTGTGCCCGCACAATGCCCGCTCTGTGCACGCGGGGATGCCAGGCCCCTCGCATTAGTTTAATAGTGTGGCACAGTGGGGAAGAGGAAACAAAGCTAAATGAACTAATGTGTAATCAGCTAAAATTACAACACAATGGACACCGTGCAGTTAACTGGGAAGGACCACGGAGAGGTCACTTTTCTGTTGTGTTACGCTGCTAATCTAGCAAACGTATCCAAGGAGCTTTCTTTCCTTCATAATTCCCTAATGTTTTCATAAAAAGAAAAAAAAAGCCATGTCTTTAATTCCAAACACAATGTACCTACATTTGGTTTAACATCACAGAAGTGCTTAAAAAATACTATACAAGTGCTATCTGGGGAGATTTCTTTCTCTGGTATGAATCATGTCTTTAATTTAGTCAGTTACTTTCTATTTATGTCAGCTCTATTAATATCACAACACTTGCAGTCATCTTAATCCAGAAGAAAACAGACATCTGAAAACAAAACCAAAATCTTTACTTTGTAGTTTTCTTCAATAGGTAATGATAATGAACTCTGTTTGCTTTAAATATTGTATACATTTTTAAGCTGACGCATATAGTAATACTCCTGGGTATTTTCTTAACACTACAGAGAAATGTTTTGTATTTTTAAGAAAACAGTGGCTGTAGTTCTCTGTCAGGCACACAGTCATATTGGTAATAAACTGCTGAAGTACACATTGTGAAAATTTTTGTTTTATAATTTAGATCTCACAAAACTATAAAAATTAATTATGTGTTTGTTTTATGGACAGAAAAAATAACATTCAAGAACAATTAGTTTTAGTTTTAGTCCATTAAGAATAATCAAATAGCACTTATATGCATAAAATTTATTAATGACAAACAATTGCATACTTTACAAGAAATCAAGCTTGTAAAAATATTTTTGTTTTAAGTCAATTATGGAGCTCTACTGTTCACTAATAATCTTCCTGGTTAAGAAAGAGAAATGCAATTGCAACTAGGAAATTACCCTTTCAGGACTGAAAGGCTGTACAGCAAAGCCATCCTCGGGTGGTGGGGAGTAGGATCCTGATGACCCTTCAGAAAAGTCCTATTAAAGACCTTCACGAGCCTTCAGTGATTCTATCTGTGTGCAGGCTCAGCTTGCAGAAAGTAAGTCCAAAACAGAAAGCAGTAATCTTTATTTCTCCTAAAATCCGTGGAAAGCATCCCTTATTTTCAGCTTTAGAGGACTAAAGGGAAAAAAACCCACCACCCCCAAACCACTCAAGTCCTGAAGCCAGGCTGTGAATTAGCATCTCATTTTCTAGTGGGCACCACTGGGTACATTTAACTTGGTTAGTACTGTTCGTGCTTGTGTTACCCTAAAACTTAATAAAACAGGAAGATGTGCAAAAGGAGATCAGTGCTGCTTCCATTTCAAATTGGTTTTACTTTGTTTTTCCTAGTGCAGCACGAGTGTTGTTTTCCTGTGCAGAACTGCAGATCTCCAGCTGTGGGAGGAGCAGCAGAGACTTACCTCCTCTCCATTTGAAAAAAACAGATGCATCCACGGAGGTGGCTTTTTAGAGAAGGATGCAGGATATATAATCCTCCGGACCCTCTCCTGATTTCTTTTTATTTATTCCTTCAACTTTATGAATTAAGTTTACTTCAAATAAAGAAAAACAGCCTCCAAATTTTGGATTTCATTATTATATATTTGCAATAAAGATAGATTGAAATGTAGCTTCGTGTGGAATTCAAAGCTCAGGCCTTCTCAGTTCCTTTTCCCTTGTACAGATTCAAAATATTTTCTTCCTCACTTTTGGCTGTAAAGGATAAGTGCATGTTTCTGATCAGTGGATTTCTCCTCATTTGGATGAGTCCAGCTGCATCCAGGTATTGATCCCAAGCATTACAGCAGAATGAGCTGCTATAATCACAACTCTACTGTAGATAAAGACAGAAAGGCAAACGGGAGGGGAAGGGAGGCTCAGGTGCTGGTTCTATCATATCTAGTTTAAATACCCTTTAATTAACACATTTCTTTTTTTAGTTTCAAATATATAATCAGAAAATGGTTTTAATAGCAAAGAAAAGCTGTTTTACAAAGATGTTTTATTCTATTATGTTTGGGGCCCTAGTATTTCAACATTGAAAATGGCAAATACAGAATATTAGCGAAAATAAATCCATTTAGTTATATTTGTTAAATAAATAAATAATACAAAGAGGCAAGGGATAAAAAGTTAAGCGTTTAATATAAGATGATGTTTATTCTGTATTGAATACTGTCAGAAATAGTCACTTGTAAATCATTGGTAGAAGAATGTCTTGATAAACTTTTCAAGTGATTGCAGGAAATATTTTGGGTTTTAGGCCTGTCCATAACAAAACAAATTACACTGGATAATCTCTCACCTGATCGCAGCACTTAGGATTTAAGCTTTGTCCAGTAGATGGCAAAAATGAGCAAAAATAATTTCTTTGATGTCCTTTTGGTCCAGGGCAGGGAGAGGGGAGGCACGGGGGACACTGCTGTATCTTGTATTTTACCATTATGATTGAGTTATGGCTCGTGGTTTAGAGGTGTGTTGTCAGGTGTGCTGGAGCTGTGCTGCATTGCCAAGTGGGGCTGGTTTGTAGCAGCCTTGCTTATACTAATTGAGTTTCTCCAGCAAATCAGGCTCCTTGGAAAAAGGCCAAAGGCTTTTCATAATTGTATTGACAAGAAAATGAATATGATAAATGGTGTTCATTCAGCTGAGACAAGATTTATAGTTTTCCTCTGGCAAGGGATGAAGAGAAAATATTTATAATAATAGTAAAATTTGTTTTAAAGTTGTATTAGGTGATATCTCAAAAGACTTCATTAAAATATTTCCAAATATTTTAAGCAGCTTCAGGTTTTAAGTGTAGCATCTTCCCAAAGTATCTGGTAATGAACGATGAAAAAACCCATCACACAAACAAACAAAAGAAAACAAAACAAAAAACCTAAACCCCTGGATATGAAAGTCATTTATTCTTCCTGAAATATTGATATGTCAAGCTGTCAATGATGCTTGCAGTACCACAGCTGAGAAAGTTTATTTGCCTTTTGTGTGCGGAACATGTGGACTCTGGAGTTTGTAGGTCAGTCCTGAGCGAGCAGGTGTGGCCTGGAAAACTCTTGAGTACCCACTGGTATAGAGTCAAAACCTCTTTTTCCCTGGCAGTGGTGCTTCTCCTTACATATTTTATTCTGCTATTTACTGCCAGGCTGCCTGGATAAGATGTTGCTTGTTTAATCCAGTTTTTCCATACTAATACCAGACTGCAGTCGGAGGTCCACATGTCCATGGAGATTTCAATTGTGAGTTCAGGGTAATATCCACCTTTTTGTTCCTTTCATTTAGTGTTTCTTACAGTTAGATGGTAACCCATAGGCAATCTTTTCCTGTGTTCCTCCCAGCTGATTCTTAGTATTTAATGATTTCTGTTGTCTGTAAAAGAAAAAGGTTGCGATAAGAAAATGGGTTGCAAGAATTAAATTATTAGGTTTACTCAGAGTTGCAGTCAGCTCAATAGCACCTGATATCTGTGGGTGAGTGTATGAAACTGCCTATAGAAAATATCTGTCTATAGACATACAGACACTGAGCTGAGAGAAAAGTGGGATTTCATCTAGTGGTCATTTAAAAGTTCCAGTTGACCTAGATATTGGGTTGGCTGATCCTGTGCTGCTCTAGGTGTGGATCACAAGAATAAGTAAAATCTTTTTGCCAAACTACCAGTGTTACATATTTGTCCAAATTCATATCGTATTTCTTAACAAAGTAAAACCATGGGCAACAATAAGATGGCTTCTTCAAAATTATTCTGTTTTTGAAGAACTAAATTTTTAAGTCATGTATTTTAACTGTTCAGGATTAGGTACAATCTTGAAAGAGCCAAACCATTGTAGAGGTTGAAGTTTCCTAATTACAAGAGAATGCATTTTCTCGTGAAGCAGTAATCTGTTTGTAAGAGCAGTTATTGCCCGTTTGCAGGGATTCAAACCTCAGTATTATTTTTTGCAGTTCAAATTCCTTTGAGCTTGAACTGACTGCTCAGCTTAAGTTCGTGACTTAGCCAGATTCCTTGAATTTTGTGGTTAAAAATTATACTGCGCTTGAAACCAATTTATTCCACTTAATTCGATTTATAAAAGAAACAATAAATTGCCGAAGCCTTTCTGTTGACCCTGACTTTTATAAAATTTGACTATAGTTTCCAGTCTTTCCTGGTCAATGAATAGGACTCAATACTTCAAGTTTTTGAATTAAGATAGTGAATCATACTGGGTGTATGAGCAGCCTTTGATATTGCTGGCTTTTTCTTGGAGCGTTTGGCTGTCAAGTTACTCTCCTTGCCATGAGATCTGAAAAGGCAACTGCTTTCTGTCCCATGACAGTCCAGCGTGGGGCTGTTGCACCATCTCCTGCAGTGTTCCTGGGGCTACTTGGAAGGTTGAGGATTAGGGATGACTTAGGAGAATTAGTAGCACAACTCAGTTCTGTACCTTAGGTGGCATCTGCTCCATCTGGAGAATATGGACCATCCTCTGCTGACAGTGAGCTGGGCTGGGAGTCCACCTCAGCAAGAATGTAACTGCCATTAGTGAGTTTTTAAAGGTGTGAGGTGGCATGGGTCATCTGTGCCCTTTGAGGCTGTTTCAGGTAAGTGAGATTTGAATTTAAATCTCAGTTTATTGCTGGACAACTCTCCGTGGTATGTTTAACTCCAGTTTGTTTGATTTGCAATATAAAGAACCCCATAAAGGAGCAAGAAGCAAGGCCTAGAAGTCATGTCAGCCTCTTCCACTCTGTACAGTTCCCACTGCAGAGCCTCGAGCAGTCGGCAGCAGGACTGACCAGCCTTTATTGGCTGACTGGGCAATAGCATTTTCCTAAGGATAGTCACCATTTCTGCTGTTTAAACAAAACAGAATTATATGACGAGACAAAGCTGAAAATTTAAAATTAGTTTATTATTAAACAAAACCACTGACTAGATTAGTTAGATCACGTTTTAATAGCAAATCTGTTGGTTCCATATAAAAAACCTGTTTAATTCTTTGCCAGGCTGTGCTGCCATATTTCCATTTACCAGTCTGCATTCTTGTCCAAATAAACTCTTTTACAACATGTTGGGAAAACTAGGTGTCAGCTTTGTATCAAATTGATGCATAAAGTATTTTGATATTGTCAGTAACTCAGAATACTTTATAATTACATTGTAGAGTCCATTTAATTTATTTTTTCCTGTAGTGCATTTTTTGAAATCCTACTTTGAAAGAACAGCTCTTCTGGGTGCTGATGACCAAACAACACTCCTGAAAAAGTTCCTAGAAATCTGACTTTCCTGGTCTCCCCTACACAGTTTGGCCTAATTCTCTTCTTGAATGCTCTGGAAACAGCTTCATACAATCAAATGCACCAAATATATATCAGGTGGCACTGAAATTTGGGGCCCAGGATTTGCAAATATGTTTTAAATTAAATTGCCATTTGTGACTTAGGCCATTCATTAAAAATCTGAGCTAATTTTATATGTATATATAAATATATATATATGTATAGGTTAGCTTCTTACAAACTTCTTTCCTTTTCCAGCTGTATTAACTCTTTCCCACTTAACCATTAATGTTTCCAAAGGATTTAGTGTTCTAAGCTGAAAGTTGCCTGACTGTGCAGGTTCTGGCAGTGCCTGTGTTGGAAGGAGCTGTTAGGGTGTGTCTGGCCTGGCCCCCCTGGGGTGGTGCCGTGGGAGGGGAAGTGCTTTGGGAGCTGTGAGTTTGTCACGGTGCTCTTTGACTTGATCTGGTGAAGGTCCCCACGTACATTTCTGTCCTACAAAGAGCTGTGGGACCATGAACCAGCCTGCACAACCCTCATCTTGCAGCTGGTGGCAGAATTCATGCAAAACAGGTAAGAAACACGGGAAAACTGGATCAGTGATGAGTACTGCAAGGGTGTGTGATTTCTGTTCCATTCTTATGTTTTGCTTATCCTCATGATGTCAGACCTTGCCTTTAAGGCTGTTCCTTTTGTACTTTGGAACAAAACTCACAAACAGGACTCAGTTTTCAGTGTCCTTGTGGTGTTGTACTGAAGTGGGAGATGGTACAAAACAAGCTGGTCAGGGTTAGTTACAGGAATATGTGAGAGACTGTTGTGATTTTATATCCAATGTTAGTGAGAGTGCATGCTTTAACCAGGGATAAATACTGACTACATAGTTAAATATCAGGAAATGTCTGCTGTCAAGATGTGCTGCAGGCAGAATTTCTTCCTTAAGCCAAGCAGCACACATATGTGCCTGTAAAACCACAACTCCCTTCGCAGTTCCTTTTGCAACTCAACTCTTCCAGCCAAAAAAGGGAAAGTGTAGTATCTAGTACAGAAGTATTTATAATCAACATGTAGTGACACCTCCTGCATCTGAACTCTGCTCTGTGGGCTCACCAAAAAGGCCTCAGCATGATTTGGGAGGTGATTTCAATACTTGACATTACAGTAGTTAGAACAAAATTCCTGGTTTACCACAGGTAACAGATCAATTTATTTTGGGAAATAATCATTACACTCGGAAATATTTGGTATCCTGCCCAAAGGAAAAACAGATTTTTAAATGTAAAATTGATAAAGTCTCTATGCTGTGTATCTTCATGACCAAAGTAATTGGAATTTTCAGCAAGGAGGTATCATCTCTCACTTTGCCTTGTAAGTCAAGCTCACATGGAAAAAAGGTGAAATACTTGAAATTTGAAAAAAAAAAGAGAGAAGAGTTTAATCAAGCCACAGGAAACTGGTGTCTAAATGTTCAGACCTGGCTGCCAGTCAAACACCAGTGTGTAGGATGTGCACTTAGTCCCTGAGTGACTGCCTAAGCTGTAAGATAGAATCCCCTGTGTGGTTTGTGTTGGCTTCCCTGCTGTGGCTCCCTCTTTGCTTTGTGTCGGCCAGTTAAGTATTTTATCCTGGTAGTAGTAGTGTAAAGTAGTAGTGTAAAGGGGCCTCTGGTGGTCTAGTGGTTAGGGTGCTGCACTCTCACCGCTGCGACCCGGGTTCGATTCCCAGCCCCCCGGGCAGATGGAGCTCGTCAGCCTTGTAAGGCCATCCATCTAAGAGAAGGTCACTCTAAACAAACCTATGTTCTGAGACCCTCACTGCCACTGTCCAAGTTTGCTTGGCCCCAGCAGATGAACCTCAGGATTAAAGGGTGGGCTCAGTTCAGCGCACGCTGTGTCTCACCTAAAAAATCCACTGCGCAGGCTCGAAGGGTTAATGACCTTTCCCAAATCTTCGCTCGCGAAGACTGGCCATTATTATAGTAGTGTAAAAGGTTAACCTGTTTTTATTTGCTTTTGCACTCTAATAGTGCTGCAGCTTATTTCGAGGAGGAGATTGTTAAAGCATAAACATAGAATTCAAGTAACAGTGAACAAAATCCAGGACGAACTAGTGCAGTAAGTCTTAGGCAAGAGACAGCTCTTCAAGCCACCTTCCCTGTTCATGTGTTCTGCTACCCACTGCTCTTCAGAGACTCTGCTTTGTTCTCTTTAGCAGACATCACCTGGGTGTTTGCACAAGCTGTATACAAACATTAGCTTGTACAGGTTGGGGTACATTACACAATATACTGTGACACATTTAAAATATGTTTGAGAGTATCAGACTGTGCATTATGCCACTCTGGTAGGGACATAATGGGCTACTTTGGGGTTTCTGCCTCTGCCAGCCATTATCATTTTGTATGTATGGAATACACAGATGTTTTATAGCAGGGATGTTCTATTCATTCATAAACACCCAGATTTACTCTGGAGTTTGTAGCAAAGGACTCTGCAAATAAGGATTCAGTCACCAATAAATGAGACTTGCTGCAAAGAAGATTCATCCTGGTCTCTGGGATAGGGGAGACAGCAGAATGCACAGTTGATCAGAGGTAGATGAGACTAGGTAGGTCACAGAATCACAGAATATTCTGTATTGGAAGGGATGCACAAGGATCGAGTCCAGTGAATGGCCCATACAGGGATGGATCCTGTGACCTTGGCATTGTCAGCTGTGCTTTACATCACTTAGTGATGATTCCCTTCCCTTTCAGTCCAAATAAAGGCTAAGGGTGTTTCTCTAAAGTTACTTAGGAGCTTAAGATTTATATTAGAAGTTAATTTTTAGTCCTGAACTAGGAGTTAGTCTTCCTTATCATAAAAACAGATCGGAATGAGGCAAAGGATCTTTGGCAAGGACTCTCTTGTGTTTCCAGATTGGGAATAAAGTGGTTCTTGTTGGCTTTGGTAGTACCTGTGATTTGGGTAAAACAACATGGAGCAGTCTTCTTCAGGTCTGAATGTTCCTAGAAAGCATGTTACAGTTTACATCTGGAGAACTGCCCTGGGATTGCCACAAATGTTAGCTAACAAGATAACCAGTTGGGATTGGTTTATTTTTAAACCCTACAGATGAAAAAGCAGGCCAAAGTTAGCCTGACTACTTGGGTTATGGATTTTCTGAACTGTGTTCAGGCCACAAGGCATTCCCCAGACATGGAAAGCTGTGTATGTATTACCTGTCACCTTTCCTGGCTAAAATTGTTCTGTCTTTTGTCACAGGATTGTTACTCTGGCAACACATGGACTGAAAACTAGAGTTAGTTTACCAAATAATTATACTTTGTAATTGCAAATGTTGGGGGTTTTCTTTTGTTTTAGGAATGAATCCATAGCAGTTTTGTGCTCTGATGACCATCTGAATATTTTTGCTGTTCTTTTTTAAATTGCAGGGTTTAAGTTTTGACGTATCATCTCCAAACGGAATTCTACTCTTCAGAGAAGCCAGTAAAATGATTTGTATGTATAGTAGGTATTCATTAACGGTTCCTCTGACGTGTAATTCTTTGCCTGGCTTGTGATATAAAATCCTGTTAGCTGCTGAGCACTGATGGAGTTGTGGGATCTGTAGCAGGTCTGCAATGCGCTGCCAGTGCCATTCCTTGGGAGCACAGAGCTCCCGGGGCAGCCCTGGGGGCTCTCATCTCCTACCTCAGGGTTCATTCATGTACCACTGTTGCTTGTGTCACTTTTTTAACTTGAAGGCCTTCTGGCAGCTGCAAATGTGTTTCAGTGAAGATACAAATACTCATGAGGTGTTTGATCTAGGCTGCTGATAGATAGGTGTGGGTTGATTTAATGTATTCAAATTATATTCCAGCAGTTCCAAAACATAGTAGGACCTTAACAGCTTTACCCTGAAGCACTGTTAGAAGTATTTATAATAAGTTGCTGCATTTTACTACTCCCACTCATGAAGGCAACTGCAACAGATCTCTGACACCAGCACTTTATATTACACTACAACTAACTTTGTAGCTGACAATTGTGCTTTCTAAATACTTTGGAAGGAACATTACCAAGTTTTTGTAGAGAAATGTCATTTGTAGTTCATGTAAACAGGAAGAGCCATAAATGGCCTGTTTCATTTAAAGAAAGAAATTGGTGCGTCAAATTTACTTTTACTGCATTCAGGTTGCTTTTTGGTCTGAAAATTGCATGTTACAAAATTTGTCAGAACAATTAAGCAAAATAAAAATAGGATTTGAAAATGTATGAAAAGATAAAAAGTAAATCTTTAGATGATCAAAAAGAAATCAAATGTAGTCATGATGATGATTCAGCCTTGCATGTCTTATGGTACCTGATCCCACTGCAGACATATTTTCCTTTTTAATTTTTTATTTTAATTTATTTCATTCAGCTTTTGTCATCCTTTCTGCACTTAGGAAAAACATAACTATATTACTGGGCATTTATTCAGCTCAGTTGTTGGCATCAAATTTCTAAACCTTGCTGAGTAAACCAAATGAGTTGGTTTCAACCTGCTTAATTTCTAGTTCATGCCTAAAAAAACCCACAAAAAAACCTTTGTAAAAACCCATTCTGCTTTCATTTACAGCTTTTATGGTGTGTATGTGAAGTTCATAAAATTCTCAGCCTTAAAGTATTGGTAACTCTTGCACAAAAGGACCAGACAACATTTTCTGACTCGTGCTGGGATTTAATTGTGCAACATAAAAGGGGTTCTCAGCCCAGTGCAGATCTAAGAGTTAGAACCAAGCAGCAGAGCTGTGGAGCCATGTCCAAACTCCTGTCACCCTCTTCGTTAAGTTATGTGAAAGATCCTTAAGATTGTGTGGCATCTCCCCAGAGATGTGTGCCACAGAAAGAACTGAAGTGGCCATAGAATTGTAGACTGGGTTGGGTTGGAAGGGACCTGTTAAAGGTCACCAGTACATCCCCCCTGCAGTGAGCAAGGGCATCTTCAGCTCCATCATTCCATAAGAGCTTTCTCTCGTGCTTCTATTCCATGTATTTCATAACTGTTTTCCTGTGGAAGGATGTGACTCAGCACAGGTTTAAGAGGAGAACTGTACTTAATGTGCTCCAGAAGAAAGCTTTAAAATCAGCTATCAGTTAAGAGTGGAGAAAAGATGGAGATGTGGGAGAGAGCCTCCATTCAGTAGCTGGGGGGGGTTATTTTGCTTTTAAAGCACATGCACATTGCCGTCAGTGTCCATCAGTGATCCTTCCACTGCTTAGGTGTGACATTTAGAGATATTCTTTAGGGTTTCTGTTCAGTGGTTCCCAGTATTTCCCCCAGGACTGGCCTCTCTGCAGAGTCCCTGTGAGCCCTTCAGTGGGAGCGGGGATTGCTCAGGGTGCAGCTGGCTCTGGAGGCACAGCTGGGAGCATGGCCTGCCCATCCCTGCTCAGCTCTGGGCACTACAGTGAGCTCAGCCCTGTTCCACTGCTGCCCCTGCTGCTGAAGGCTCACTGCCTCACACTCTGGGAACGTTTTACCGCCCACTATGAGTATTTCAAGATGCTACAACTGATCAGCTTTGAATAATTGCTGTTAACATTTTGAGCTTTTATCACCAAGTAGTAGTTTATGAGATTTTTGTTCCAGTGTACAGAAAGATGTAACTTCTGGAAATCAACTGTAGGGATTCATTAATTATGTATGATCTTTTGAACATACAAATTCCTATAAAAATACTGATATAAAGGGATTTTGCATTCTTTTCAAATGCCTTCTTGAAAATCTTTAATAGTTGTTCTTTTAATGAAAACTGTAATCCATAATACTCTATGCCCTTTTTAAAATTTATTTGTCTTTTAAGCCTGGGTAATCTTGGCAGACATCTGAGGAAAACTAAACAACTAAAACAAATGATGATCATAAAATTGTGTTCTTGAACAATGTTTCCAGCCCCAGAATTTTCCAGTTCTGAAAAATTGTGTGATTCAGATAAAAGAATTAATTCATACATGCCTTCTAATCCTTGGGCTCAGTTTTCAAGTTTCCTTCTGTACCATTCCTGCAAGTAACTTAAAATTGCATAAATAGTTGAGATTTTCATACTCAGCATGATTTTATGGCTGAAGCATTAGAAGAGAGAATAGAAGATGCAGCAAATGTCAGGAGATGACAACAGACAGTATGTGCCCATTTATCTTACCAAGTCAGACAGACCTCTTGTATATGCCTGCAGCTTATGATGAGCTCCTCCGAGCTGATCAAAGAGACACTTTAACTCAGAATAGATTTGACTGACATCTATATGATAATAATTACCTTTTTAAACTGAGAGAAACACAAAGTGATGGCATGAGGCAGAGGGGGATAAATAGAAGTGAACATCTCTTTCTTTCATCACACTGTCCTTGTGGGAAGATCCTTCCTTTCAGTCTCTGTCTCAGTTAGTCCACTGACCAAGTGGGTTGCTATAGACTCTGCCCAGGCTCCTCTGATCCCTGAGAAGTTCTTCTTTCCACCACCTGGAGACCTGGCTGTGTTTGCTCCTCTTGGCAAACTCCTGTCTGAACATCAGGCTTCCAGCTCTGCTTGTTACCTCTCACCTCTCCTCCTTGCTGTGCCCTTGACAGTGAGAGTTTCCAGCCTCTGGCTCTGTAGGGAAAGACTTGGTCCCTCTCCTACAGACAACCTAGCCTGGCTGTTCCTTTTTTTGAGAAGAACATAACATAAACCAATAAACAAAAATATGGCTTAATTGTATTGTGCTTTCATTGGGAAGTGAAATTTAAATTTGTTTTAGAACAGGATTTTTCCTCCTCTCTCACATGTAATGATATACAGAAAATGCACTTAAAAGTATTTACAGATATTTCATTCGCACCAAATAAACCACAAAAATTTCTGGTTAAGTCATAAGTTAACTGGGAGTTTTCTTGCTATGTAAACCTACAGGTACATAAAAATGTGATCTGAGATATACCTCTGTCCAGTCAATACTTAGACAAGGAAATAGTGTCTGAAGTGAGGTGGCATCAGGTGATTCTTCTCACCCACATCGGGGCACAGTGGTGATTGCTGACATCATGTTCCTTCTTCCTAAGCCTGGATTACACCAATCCAAGTAGTTTTGGATAACACACAGATACTTCACACATATTCTTCAGGTGATGAAAATCAGCCAGAATTTATATGTGGCTTTGTTCTATGTGGGAAATTACTGTGGAAATGACTCTGAAACAAACATTTGGTCATCTAGTGTGCCACTTTCTTTCCATCTTCAGTTTTGCCCAAGTTTGTGATGTCTGTTTGTGTCTGAGTGGTACATCCACTTCCTTTCTCTATGAGCTGTGAGGTCTGTGCTTGGGCTGAAAATAGAAGGAGAAGAAAAAGGTAGAACTGTGTTGGGGGTGGGAATGTAGGCAATAGCTTGTGAGTATGGATGCTGAAATCTTTAATGCTAGATTAAAGCGTAGCCTCTTTTCTCCTTAGACTAGCATATAGGGGTTTCATATATTTGAGTGCAAATCAGAAAAAAAAATCCACAATGCTGATTTTTAAAATATGCTAAGTATTGTCAGTTGTCAGGGAATAAAATTTGAGAGATGAATTTTTTTGTAGTTTTGAAAAGGAGCACTTCAGCGAGTGTTTAGTTCTGCTGTGTGATCAGTGTGTCCTCTCCTGCTCATTTATCACTGATACAGTGCTGCAGACAGGTCTAAGATGCCTTTGCAAATGCTATCTGTTCAAAAGATGGGAAGCCTGGCGTAGGAAGCACTTAGTCAGACAATTATCCTTGTTGGGGCTCCACAGCTTCTTGGCAAGGGCTGTTGTGTCTTATCCATTACGGCTGGAGCCGGTCTGAGGGAGTGATAGAGTGATTTAAAATAAATATCTGAGAGGAGAGAATTGAAAGGAGTTGGAATAGTGTAGTTCCCTATTTTTCATCCCCAATATATTTCACTTTTAATTCTGCATGTAAAAGTCTCCTTACTATATGTTTTTGAACTCCCAGTGGTATAGGAACGATGCAATGCATGTTGGGACCATCCATTTTTGTTTTGTGGTTTCTTTACATTTTAGTAAACCTCTTCCCTTTCATTAGAAGAGGCTGACATAAAAATAATATTTTCAATATGCTGTTTTTATTTATCTACATTCTGTCATGATATACTTTGATGTAAGTTTTTAATTTTGCTTCAGCTTTCAGCTGCTGTAGCAGTTACTGCTCAGGGTCAGCGATGAGGTTAGCCACAGTAGCACAAAACAATTTCCTGTGCTCACAGCCCAGGTAGCATTTGGATGTGGATTAAATTTTACCACATTTTCCAGTAGCCAGACACAATTATTTCTAATGAGCTTTAAATTGCTTCCATAACATGTATTTCAAAACTTAGTGTGGTAATCCATTCAGTGCCAACTTCATAAGATAACGGGTCTTCTTCAAAATTTTGGTTAAACTGATTCTTGCTGTCTAACAGGTATTTCTCAGCAGCAGCTGAGCTTGACAGTGGAGTGCTCAGTGCTCTCAGCTGTGTTGTCTGCCCTCCTCTCTCCTGTGACAGTGGTTCCAGAATATATTGCACTTCATTACAGACTCATGTTTTGGAATCAGTTTCTTTTGGCAAATTTACCTTGGGCGTGCTCATTGGGCTGATTTGAGAGGTTTTATGCGCATTTTGTTGTTGTGGAAGCTTTAAAAAAATCATTTCTTGAAGCTCTCATCTTTATAATTCACATTTTCCTGTTTTGTCTGGCCCCTTCTTTGCACTGCCCAGCATTCCAAATGCCTAGAAGGTGTATGTTCAACCATCTTTATGGGTAGTGGTGAATAATAAAAATAGGAAAGGGGAAAAGGCAAAACCCACTTTTCTCTATAAATGTGATACATTTTCACAACCTTTGTTTAATCTCACCAAAGTCTTCATCTAATTCACACATGTTAAAATATGATTTAGTTGTATTATTATCTAAAGTGCTTATTGGTCTGAAGTCTTAGAACAAGCCCTGCTGAAATGAAACTCAGCCATAAGGAAATCATTTTGTGTTATAGCTTCTCCTGTAAAAGCAATTAAGGAGGAGAGCTGAAAGGAAAGCTGTGTGTCCTGACGTGCTCCCGTGTCTGGGGGGGAGTGAGAGAAGGAGCTGGGAGGGCCCTGGAGTGCTGAGCTGTGGGGTGCTGAGCTGTGGGGGTGTTCTCTGCGGGCAGAGCAGCCCAGCCTGCTGTTGGCTGGCTCAGGACTTCCCTCTGCATATGCACACTTTTTTTTTCCAGCTCCTTTGGTTGTACTAAGGAGTCTTTCAGTGATTAACTCATTAAAATTCACAGCCAAATTCAAGGCTGTATTTCCTCTCCAGCAGTTTCACCAATATCTTTAAAAATCCTTTTCTTATTCCTGTCAGAATTTTGTATCAACTCTGAGGCTCAGAGTACACAATTTTTGTGAGTGACATTGCTGTCAAATGCAGGGCAAAAAGTTGGATTAAAGGAAATTATTGACAATTTTGAAAGTCAGTATGTTTTAAGATTGTGTGATGCAATTTCTCCCACATTAAGAAGAAATTGGTGCAAGTTGGATTTTTTGGTTTGATTTTTAACTCAGTAGTAACACTGGGACTGCCCTGATTAGTCTCTACAGTTTTTGTTTTGACAGGAGCTATGGATTTCAAACACAATTTTTAAATTCAACATGTCAAATGTCGCTTTTGTGTTGATTTAATTTCTTCAAATTGTTTCTTTTAACAATAACAGTTTATAAAAATATATTTTGGTCTTCCACTACAGGGATTATAAATGTAAGCGTATCCTCAGTAGCTGAGGAGTTGTTCTTGACCTGATTCCAAGTACCTCAGTAAATTAGTTTATGTTCAGTAGTATCCATAGTGTGTAAAAATATTCCCCTGAAGCTCTTGCTAAATGTTGCAAGTAGATCATTGGTTTTTTATCTAGTCAAGCATGGCACTTTATTTCATATTTTTTTTCAATAACTAATGCTAAACCACTACTGTGTTGGAGCACTGCAACCTCTGCATCGCGCTGGGACCCGGCACCGCCTGGTCTTTCACCTCTGCTGCTCATTTGAAATCAGCAGTTCCCACTCTTAAGCCCTTTTAAAATGAGTCCATGAACACAGCACAGTTCTCTGTGTACTCTGTCCACTTGCAAAAAACAGCTTTTAATGTCACACTAGACCCAAACTCTGCTCAGTGTTTCACTGAGGAGGGACAGGCCTCGAATTCCCCCACTGCCAGGGCTGGGCCTCCCCACAGTCAGTCCTTTGTGCTCATCAGTGGGTTTTAATTATTGGGTGAGGTTTTAGTGAAGTAATAAAAATGATGGAATATGAACACTAGTGGATACTTCCTAGAAATCATGTTCCCATGCTGAGGGACTCCTCAGGTTTTTCCAGCTTCTTTTCTCATCATCCATTTTTCACATTGAATTCCAGTTAATTTCCATATTAAGTACATAATTGCCTTCTTGACAAACTACTAAGCTCTTGCCATCTGTTGTTGCTTATTACACCAAGTACTTGACTGACCAGGGACTGTAGGATGTCATGCTTGGACAGCTCAGCTACAAACCCAAGGCTGTTCCTTTCTTGGATCCAGAACTTTGGTCATTTCTGAAGCCAGGTATGTGTTTGTGTTAATGAAGTTGGGATTTGCAGCAGTGAATTTAGTAGTGAAGACCAGCTCAGGTTAGTTTACAGCACTCTTACCTTTCTATCCCGTTTGTGCCCTGAGAATTGTACCATTCAACAGTGGTTTCCAAAAACAGTGTGTGCCTTCCCACTTGATCTCACAGACAGAATTTTGTAGTTCATTTTATTTTTTTCATAGAATTTGGAATTCACAGATTTTTCTCAATAACTAGAACAGGACTTGTCAAAAAGGTTAATGCTAATTAAGATGATCTGTCTAGGATATATTAAAATACTGCACTGTGCGAAGCTAAATGGAATTTAATTTTTTGTAAGTGTTATTTCGCAGTAATGTAAAGTATTAAAATAATATCCAGGTACACTAGGAGACTTTCTTATTTTTCTGCTATGTTTTTACTTTTCAAAGATGTTTTGGATACCAGTCCTGTTTAGTATAACAGAGATTTAACACCATTTGGAGCTAATTACTGTGCATCATGAGTCACTTGGATGGTACCTCTTCCCCAGTTACACTGCAGCATTTGGGTAAGAGAGGTGCTCGCATGACCATTTACAAATGTCAAAACCACTCTATATTCTCATTAATAAATTTTTTGTTGTTTTATTAAGAAGGCTTGATTTTGATTTTAAGTGACCACCTTTCCTAGCTAAATATTTGCTTTTCTTTTCCCTTCTATAACTCTAATTCACCATTCTGTCTTCTTACAGACCCTAATTTCTTCTTTTATGCAATCCCCGATCATGCTCCCAGTCTTTTTTTGTAAATCTACTTTTGTACAGGGGATTGCAGTGGGATCTGCTGCATGGTGGGTCCAAAGTTACTATTGCCTGTTAATAGCAACAACAAATATTTACCAGTAGCTGTTATTTTTACATTATAAACATGGAGTTGAATTAAAAAGTTTTTCCCATCTGTGACTGGTAAAATAGAGGCTTTTGTAATGAACATATTTGTTTTCTGAGGAATATATTTAGTGTGTGTATACATTAGCAAGCATCCCAAGAGAGCATTATGGTAATGGATCAAAACCAGGCTTTGCTGCAGCTTGAGAAACTATAAAAGCATGTGTTGCAACTCTGTTCAGATTAAGGAATTCATGCTCATAGACCCAGTCATAATCTGACCGTACATCAATAATGGGAATTCCAGAGCTGTATTTTAAATTTTGCATACTAATTGTTTAATGACTTTTAAGCTGTAATCATGCTTACTTAACAGATCTTTTACATCAAATGCAGAAACAATTTTTCTTCCAAATAGTAATGAAAATAAAGATAAAAATAATTTTAGATATTGCCATCAAAATATTTTAGATTTGCAGCTGCTTATTTAAGTTTCTTTCTTTCTTTCTTTCTTTCTATGAAAACAGCTAATCAGATCCTCTCTGTTGGGACTTTGTCAAAAGATCAGGTTTATCCATTGAAACTCAAGGGCATTTCCATCTGTTACTCTGCCTTATGTGGAAATTCTGTCAGCTTCGGCATCTTCAAGTTGTACAGGGACAACCACTTTGACAATGTACTTCAGGCCTTTGTCAAAACACTGCTTTCAGTATCCCACAGTGACCTGCTAGCAAGCAGTTTCTCATCTTGGGAGTCTTTATGTGAAACGTGAAATAACACCACCACAGGCTTTGTATTGGTATAATGAGACAGAGGGATCCAGAACAGCTCAAACAGAGTTTTCAGTTCAATTACTTGAATTTATTTATATAATGACATCTGAAACACAGGTATGACTGAAGTACCTTGTGAAATGGGAGCTTTTCCAGAACTCTCACTAGGCTTGTAAAAGAGAGAAATGCAGGTTTTTTTCCCTTTCTATACTCGCAAACCCGTTTCATTGTCTGCATGCACTGTAAAGCATCCTCATATATCCAGCTACTCAGCAATTAGTTTCAGTCTGCAAATTGTCACTGTGTATTCCCCATAAAATGGAAAAGTTTAAAATTAAAGTATACCATATTCCCACTTCTTTATGGGAAGACAACAGGTCTAGCGTAATATCAGCCTGAATTTGAGCTGGGCCTTTTTCTTCATGATTCTTTAGTTCAGAGCTGTCACTGTCTTGCAGGAAGGGACAAATCTGGGATAGTTAAATATCGTTAATACCCAGATTTATTTTTGCCACATAAAGAAAGTCCATGGAAGTGAAAAGTTGCTCTG
Source organism: Lepidothrix coronata (assembly GCF_001604755.1). Classification (NCBI taxonomy): domain Eukaryota; kingdom Metazoa; phylum Chordata; class Aves; order Passeriformes; family Pipridae; genus Lepidothrix; species Lepidothrix coronata. The sequence continues at coordinate 42,285 of NW_016690512.1, read as the reverse complement.
AATTAAAGTTGGTGTATTGGCCTAACTGCACATTCCCAGCTACCCAACACTTAATTCCCGAAACAAGAGTCCTTAAGAGGAAAATACGGGTTGGATTGGGCTGATGCGTTCAAGCAGGTGTCTTTGCCTGAGCAAAGGCTGTTATAGGAGCTCACATAAGCAGCAAAAGAAGTCTATCTCTGAGACGGTTTGGGGAAATCCATGATAAATCTTAGTGAGATTTCCTGCAGAAGGTCAGCTATGCCCAGAGTCCTGGGCAGAACATTCTCCTGCTCCTCCCAGACTGACAGCATGTTGGATGGTGAAGCACTGTAGCATTTTCGGACTATCCTGAGCGTATTTTAAACTGATAGCAAGTTACATCCAACGATAAATTTGAAAAGTTGAAATCTACTGAAGACAGGAAAATATTTTAGCTCTATAAATATTCTGATTCATTGACTAATTTTAAATTTATCATATCATAAAATCTCTAAGATCATTCTTCTGTCATCTGTTAATGTTGTTAACATTAGTCAGTGGTAATATCTATATTTTCTATGAATGTGTACTCTTTTTTTCAGCAATATCAAAAACTAAGCCAGTCTTATTACCCACTTTTGGCATGTCTGACCCAAGATCATATGAGTTTCATTACCAGTTTGGAACCTCACATCTTATTCTGACCTCAATATCTGAAGGACTTACTGCAGTGGGTAAGAATTACTTACACTTGGCTAAAGGAAGAATTCATGTATTTAGATATCTCAGATTTTCAAAGCAGCACATTCATTTATATCTTTAAAAAGTTAATATCAAGGGGCAGTGGAAAATGCTAGCTTTTGAACATTTAAAGAATGTGACTATTTTAGTTACTAGAACTAAGTTCTTTTAAACCTGTAGATTTTTACAGATAGTGTTTTTAAATATTCTTTTCTTACAAGCCTGAATTGTTAAAATTATTAATGTGCCTCCACTAGAATTGTACTGAAAATTCATGCATTTGTTATTCAGAACTAAAATATTAATGTATGTACAAGTATCTGTGGGGTTTTGTTTTTATTTGATCAGCATGGCTGTTGTATAAATAACACTTGTTCTGCACAGCTGTGATGTGATTTGAGCAATGTAAAGGTATCTGCCTGTGGAAAAAAGAAACTTGTTACTCAGTACTTCCTGAATACGCTTTAGAGGAGAATCAGAGCCGGGGAAGGATACTTGGAGTATGATACAAATACAACAGTCTGATTGCAATTCATTTAATTCACTTACACTGTTTAATTTATGCTTTTGAACCAGATAACTGTTCAAACATTTGGGGTTTGGGCAGGGAGGTGATAGTCTAAAGTAATTTGGAATATGGAGAAGGAAACAGCATTTGTGGGAAATAAAAATGAATCATGCAGTTACGTTCTGGTCACCCAGGAACACCATGCACAGTTTTTGACTGGGAAGCTATTCGAAACTTTGAGTTGAATTTATTGATTAGGCCATTATTAGGGGGAGAGAAATAGGAATGTAGAACATTAGTGTGTGTAGATGTTCTTGTGTAATAGCTGGTGTTGCTCATCCCTGCCCAGTGCCAGTCAGGCCCCACAGGAATGAAGGAAGCCACTGAGGCTCACGAGCACTCGTGTGTCAACACATTCAGCAGTTTGTGGGAGCCCTCTGAGAGGAGATGGGCAGTGAACAGCTGAGTAGCAGTGCTGAACAAGTATTCCGGTCATTCTGTTATGTAACACCAAAATCCATCCTGTCCCAAATATTTTGGGTGCTTTGTCACCATTCTGCCCATGGTCTGGTCCTGCTGGGAGCCCGCCTGTTGCTGGGCTGCAGGTGGATATACTGCACTGAACCTTGGCTTGGCCAACAGCTGCCAGTTCAGTTGATCCTGGGCTCTGTCGTCCTTCACATCTCTTCCACTTGAGAGACTGGTTTTGTTCATTTTTATAATTCATTAGCATACCAAGTTTAATTACCCATCTCTTTGAAACTCAAACTGAACTAATGTAAAAGAGAGAGAAGAAAATGTAAAAGCTAAATAAGTTTTAGCTTTCAGATGTTCTGTTTATTCTCCCCTCTCAAAAAGATAGGAGGAGTGTGAAAAGTATGTCTTTCCAGCTTTAGCTTCGAACTTTTGTGGTTTAGGTACCTGGGCGTTTAATCATGGAGAATTACTAATTTTTTAGGAACATCTTAGCTAACTTGTATTCTGTAGAATTCCTAATATTCTGCTGAGAAAAGTATCAACAAAACTTTTAACAGCTTACTTTTTTCATATTTCATAGGCTATAGATTTGTTTAGCCAATGCTCTCATTCAGTTCATCTCAATGTCCTTAATGCACCTAAAATAAATACTAATAAACAGAGGGTGGAATGCCATCCTTGGAGATATTCCTAGATACTGGACAAGGTCCTGAGGAACCTATCTGGTGCTGACCCTGTTTTTGACAAGAGGTTGAATGGAGGATGGTCTCGTTTGGTTTCTGCCTCTGTCTTTAGGATCCTATGGGTATTTTTCACTTGTATTCACTTTGTCCAAACTGCCTATGCAGCCTCTAATCTTTGGAAGGTCTCTCACACATTCTGAGTAGTACTTGATGGTTGATGAAAAGCTCACCATGGGCTGGCAGTGAGCACTGGTAGCCCAGAAAGCCAACAGAATCCTGGGCTACATGGAAAGGAGCGTGGCCAGCAGGTCGAAGAAGGGGATTCTCCCCCTCCATTCTGCTCTCCTGAGACCCCACCTGGAGTGCTGTGCACAATTCTGGTGTTCCTAACACAAGAGGGCCATGGAACTGTTGGAGCAAGGCCAGAGGAGGCCACAAAGTTGATAAGGAGACTGGAGCACCTCCCCTACAAAGCCAGGCTGAGAAAGTTGTGGCTGTTCAGCCTGGAGAAGATTGTGTGGGGACCTCACAGCACCTTCCAGTATCTGAAGGGGCTACAGGGAAGCAGGAGAGGGACACTTTGTCAGGAACTGTAGGGACAGGACAAGGGGAAATGTGTACAAACTGAAAGAGGGAATATTTAGATTAGATATTAGGCAGAAATTCTTTACTGTGAGGGTGGTGAGACACTGGCACAGGTTGCCCAGGGAGACTGTGGATGCCCCAACCCTGGCAGTGTTCAGGGCCAGGTTGGATAAGGCCTTGAGCAACCTGGGATAGTGTGAGGTGTCCCTGCCCATGGCAGGGGGGTTTGGGACTGGATGGTCTTTAAGGTTCCTTCTAACCCTTAACATTCTATGATTCTATGATTCTACTTAACTTCCCGCAATCAGTCAGCTGAAAAATGCTTCTTTTTTTTCCCCCTTTCCATCTTGGAGTGATAAAGTGATTACTTTTCCTTTATATCATGTTTCTTAATACTGCGTGTATCAAGAATTGATATGCAAGCCTGCCATTAAATTCCTTATTTGTGTTAAAGAAATTTTATTTTCCATACTCCTATAATGACATGTCCAGAAGAATTACACTTTGGCTCTTAATGTTAATTTACTTGTTTTTGATCATGTCAAGAGTTATTTACCTACCCTTTATCCCTCTTAAAATGTTGGTATTTTTGACATTACCAACTGTCAGACATTGAAATATAAATTTATTTCCTGTGTGTTATTTGGTCACATACATCCTTCTGTCCTCAGAAAATGGGTAAGTAGATCCAAGCATTGCCTTTTTCACTGAATTGTATCAGTGCCACAAGAACGTCTCAGAATAGTAGGGCTTAGGGCTATAAGCCATCTGAGGGGAAATTGTGTTTTAAACTGATTAGAACATAGAAGTCATTTTCAGAAATGTTTATAAAAATTAAATAGCTGTCTTTTTATTTTAAAAATTAAATGCCAGGAGATCACTTCTCTTTCACAGAAAACAGTATATGACGTTTTTTCTCTATTCTCTTTACGTATGTGAAACCTTTGAGACTCATTGTTGTCAGCTGTAAGACAAACAGTCCCCAAATCCTTTTTTCTGAGGAGTGTTCATTCTGTTGCTGAGTAAATACCTTGCTTGATTCCTCACTTTATAAGCACTGTGAAGGAATATGTATTCCTTCTGAAGCACCTCACTGTAAATCAGCTGTAATGGGAGGATAAACGCTCCGATAGTTCCCTTCCAAAGTGTTTACCTGGCTTTTTCACAGCTGACTCAGTGGATCAGAGCCTTTTAAGGCAGTCTGCCTGGCATGTTGTCACTAATCTCTGCAAAAGTTTTCAAAGTCTCATATGATTAATAGTATAGTATGCTATTCATTGAGGAAAAAGTAAAACATTTTTTCTGTCTTGCTGCCTAATTTAGATATTAAATTGTTAAATCTATTTACTTTCCAGGTTTAGTCTCAAAGGCAAAGAATGCCAGTATTGAACTATAAGCAGTTGATGGACACGGAAAATATCATTTAACTCCCTCTCCTTGCCCTTATTTGAAAAACAAAACAAAATCTTTTAATTTGCACAGATTCAGCTGTGCAAATGTTGTTAAACTGTTGAAAAGCAATTCCCTTTCTGCTTGCTGTTGTCATATTGCTGAGACCAAAAGTCATCCTCAAGTCTTCTGGGGCTTCTGTTGGCTTTTCTAAAATAATCTAATCCGCTCTAACATACATGCTCAGCTTAAGCTAATGGCTGATTGGAATTGCATATATAAGGCAAAACCACACAGATAACAATAAAGTGCATGTAAGGTTAGTCCTCAAACATGAAATGAATGGCAAAGGAGAAACCCCAAGAGCTAGTGACTGGTGCCAGAGTCGTCATCCATGTCCTCTGCCCGTCACCAACCCCCCCTCGCCATCAGGGAGGTCCAGAGAGCTGTTTTGCTTGACAAAGCTGCTGAACTGTTGCTGGGCCCATGCTGGCACACACAGAGCTGGTTGTGGTGTTTCTGTAAATTATTTGTTCACAGTGATGGAGCTGAGTCGACCAGAAGCGAGAAACACGGTTTGACTGCATTTTTCCTGATTATCCCAAGCTTTTATCTCAGTTTCTTTTATAATTCTATCTTTATTCTGTCTTCTCACCCATTTATCTGTCCATAGCCTAGAACTGGTAGCTCCTCATTGCTCCTGTTTGTTCTTTTTATTTAGTTGGCTTGTCTCACTAAATCTTAGTGAGAACACTATTCTGCCCAGCACAGGGTTCCACATGCCCAGAAGAGTCATTCAAGGGAGTTTGCTTGACACTCCCTGTCTGCAATCAAAAGGAAAAATGAGCATAGGGAGCATATTTGATATATAGTTATGGGTAAATTTAAGTAGCTCTTAACACTCATATCAGATTCTCATGAGCAAATGATAGTGTGGACCTGTCTGCTGTCCTGCTAAAATCACTTACTGTCAAATGTAAAATACCTACTTGTACAGTATCAGCATGTTTAGAACTACTGCTGTTTTGTAAACTGATGATAGTGATTTACTTTGTATTATTCAATTTAAAAAGAAATAGAGTTAAGCACTGGTTAGGAAATACAGCAGAGCCCTCCTGTGAAATATGTATTTTCAAATCTCTCTCTTGTTGTTATTGATGGTGATTCAATTCCAGCATGAATTGCATTTCTAATTTATATGCAGGACTATTTGGGTTGAGAATATGGTAGTGCTGCCTTTGCTTTGGCAAGACTGACAGCTTTGAACTCAGCTTTGCTCCAACAATGTCTTGCCCTCCTGCCTTGTTGGGTTCAGCCCTCGGAAGCTCACCAGTCCTGTGGAGACAGAGCTGAGATGCTCCAGCTCATTTCTGTGAGCTGTTAGATCACTCCCAGCTCTGGCTGCTGAGTCAACTGGTTGCTTTGGAAGATCAAGCCTTAGGCCTTGTATCTTCTCTGCCTGTAAATGTCCCTTGAGTGTTCCTCCAAAACACCCTTAGCAAGATGCAGTTAGGATTTCAATGGCGAAGGGTTAATAGTGTCAGCACAGAGCTTAAGGAGTTAAACAGACACTGATCAAAATACTTCAGGGTCTAGAGGGATGTGTTTAAATGAACACTGCAAGGTTGGCAGCCCTCCAAATTAGCATGGTTTAAAGAATTCAAGGTACATTTAATTGGATCCTTCTAATCCCTTTTCCCTTAGAATGAGCATTTTAACAGTTTAATTCCTCTTGCAACCCCCACATCCCTTACTCCAGTGGCCCATCTAAAATAAATACTGTGAACTATAAGAGGCCTAGACAAGTTCTTGCTGAAGCCGGTGGCAACAGGATGTAGTCCTCAACACTCCACTCATTTGGATCTGATCTTTGGAATTGCAGAGAATATCAGATAGGGCTAAACCTTGCACCCAGCAGTGAAGATGCTGCACGTATGTAAGGAGCTTCCATCAGCTGGTGTTGGGATGGAACTGGCAGTGGTCAAACGTGTGGCCCTGGCCAGGATGACAGAACAGGAGCTAGGAGGCAGCACAGGGGTCCATGTCCAGTTTCCCAGGGAGTCCCTCAGTGCCAGGACAGAGGAAACAGCCCCTGGGCAGGGTAAGGTGCCCTGCTGTTTGCCAGAGGAAGTTCGAGAGGAGCCTGCATGAGAACCATGGGCCAGGACACTGGTTTTAATGTATTTAAACTGTATTTAATGTACTTTAACCCACTTGAATTACAGTTGTTAAGCAAAATTACTAACTGGCTGTTTTGTGATGACCTTTTTACTGTCCTTAATGGCCCTCATTCAGTGTTGGACAGCTGGAATGGATTGTAAGATCCTTGGGGCAGACAAGAACAGTGACACACTACTTGAGAAAAGCTTGGACAGCAGCTCTATTTGGCTTAACCTTGTCTTCTCAGTAGGGAGATCAAACCAGAATTTTAGTTTCCAGGAGTCTGGAGTCTTTTGGATGTGAAGCTGAATATTAGTAAAATGTTAGCCCTCATCCTGCACTTCCCAGTACACAGAGGGGCCGCTGTATTTACAGCTGCAAAAGACAGTCACTGGAGTTACATAATCCTTCGTTTATGGAGTTACCAGTCCCCCCACAGCAAAGTTTAATACCACTGTTCCTTAGTAAAAGCAGTCTTCAAAGCTAGTCAGCCTGTGTGTTGAAACTGGACTTGTCGATTTATCAGTTAGCCAAAGAGAGTAAATGTTGAGCTCTCCAAGTACTTTAAAATGTCATTATTAGCTATTCTTTTATAGAAACAATTTCAAAACTGTTTCATTTTTTACGCAGATATGATTGACTCCTCCAGCTGTTGTGCTGTTTTAGACTACATTGTCACCTACCTCTTCAGGAACCTTGCTAAAGACAAGACTCTCATATGTATATATGTAATATATAATACATATGTATTATTACATTTCTGAATTTTCCTGATTTTTTGTGGTACTGAACACCAAGGTAGCATTGGCTATTTTGGGACAGAACAAACCTCCCTATGCTGGTATGCAACCCTGAGTAGCTTCAGCCATGTTCTCATGACAGACTGGAGGTATTTTTTATCGTACTGAACAATGTAGTGTGCTTGGCTGTACAGCATCTTACAACTTGGTGTTTCATTTTTGCTCATAAAAAAGGTGTGTGAGATCATCAATACATTTCTATAGCCAATTGGGAAGGAAAGTCTGTGAAGTATTTTAGGAGGACGAATAAAAATTCTGGCATTGAACCACACATTTTGGTAATGAAATGTGTAAATTGAATGTATACTGTCAAGTTTGAATGTTTTATTTTGCAGTAGGTGACTCTGGTATTTTTTTCTATTACAGGTAAATGCAATAGAAATTAAATCTCATGCGTCTGAAAAGGAAGTGGCCACTGTACTGCTTAGGAGAGATTGCCCCTTCCCAGCTCCCCCAGGTTTTCCCCACCCTAGTACATTACAGGGAGATCAGGATGTTCATAGCTACAGATCCCCACATTTGCTCTGTGCCACATGCCCTTAAAATCTCATTAAACTATTTGAAAATGTGTATTTACAAGCATCTCTGGATTCCTAATGCCGTTGCAGAGATGCTCTTTCTCTTTAAGAAGGTGTGTTTCACAGGCCAGGAGGCTTTTAATGGAAATGGAAGTTATTAACAAAACGCAAATGACTAGTGTGGTCATCTTTGTGTTTCCCTAAGAGGTAGGAGTCATTTGGAAAAAGCTTGACATACAGTCAGTTCCTGTTGGTATTTGCTTGCTGTTCTAATCGAAGGTGAAAAGGAACAAGTGGTAGCTAATATATTCCTGGCATTATATTGTGAGAATATTAATGATGTTTATTATTGTTGTCATTATCAGAATATGATGATTCCCGTGTCCTATTACAGGTTCTTATGTTTTACATGACCAGTAGGGGTTTCATGGAAGCAGCAGTGAGCGGTGGGGTCTGTCGGATTGGTCCGTGCTATGCCACGTGCCATGATTGAAGGGAAGGGGCAGGGCACAAGCTGGGCTCTGGGCTGCCCTCCATTTGTGGCAATCCTGATGTAATACTTTGTCTGTTAATACACAGTAATCTTTCACTTTACAGCATATGACTAGGCAGTGATCTGTCTTTATTAACTTCAGATTCTGCAGAATACGTTATATTTATTTTGAATGCAGGCTTTCACATACTCTTTTAAATATTAATGGCTGGTCTCCAGCAGTCAGCATAAATATGATTTGCATTAGCACTAGTCATATCATATTGAGTGCCTTTGATGTCAACTACTCAGGGTACTAATATCTGACATCATCTCCCGAGGTCACTGACAACTTTGACCTTTATTCTCATGCACAGTTTCTGTAGTCTCAGAAGCTCTTTTGAATTGATTTGAAATTTTGACTCTTCCCTTTATGAGGCACTAAAATTGATAATTATTCAGATGGGAACTGAGCACTGAGCAAAAAATCAATTCCACCCGCTCTCTACTGCGTATAAAATTACTTCTGAGTCTGCCGGACTGAACGGATGGCCAAGGTAAAAGCAGCAGGCAGGAATAGTGGAGAGGATTAGCTGGACGAAACTAATAGCCTAAAGGGATGGCTTTGGAGATGAGGGAGTGTGCCAGTTGGGGGTTATTATCAGCAATGATGGGACTCATTGATCATATGTTTACATCAGGTTTCCATTGGGTTATAAATCAACCCTGAATAGAAACGGAACACAGGGCCTCGGCTACCGGAGGGACAGCGTATTAGATTATTCTCACTTTCACACTCAGATGAAAAGTGAGACATTGATTATTCATTGGCTGGCCATTAACCACTGGGTTTATAGATGATTTGACTATCGTGGAAGCTAATGAACAAGATTGCTGCTTCCTAACCAGCGGTTTCAGTTTTCAGGACATCTGTTTGGGCTCAGTAATGTGTAACCCTGCTAAGGACTGGGTCACAGACACTTAACAGCGATGAAAAACTGGGCCCTGGTGGCAAAGTGTGCTCCAATTTGGAGGTCTGTCAGCTCTGTACCTGCGCTGCTGCCGCAGAGAGTTGCTGGTCAGGTCTCGGGTTCCCGGGGGTCTCCGGCAGTAGCTGGATAATGACCTGTCCCCGCTCGGGTCCTGCCCAGCGGGTGCTCCCGGCGCCCCTCGGACCGTGCGGGGGCGGCCCGGGCCGGGGGAGCCCCGGCGGGTACAGCGGCGGGGCCGGGCAGGGGCAGCTCCGGGGCAGCCACGGGAAGCGTGGCTCTCCCGCGGGGAGCTCTCCCAGGGCTCTCCCGTGGATCTCCCGCGGGGAGCTCTCCCGTGGCTCTCCCGTGGCTCCCCCGTGGCTCTCCCGCTCTCCCGTGGCTCTCCCGTGGCTCTCCCGTGGCTCTCCCGTGGCTCTCCCGTGGCTCTCCCGTGGCTCTCCCGCTCTCCCGCGGCGGGAGCCGCCGCCTCCGCCCGCTCGGCCGCGCGTGCGGCTGAACCGCTGCTCCCGAGCCTGCCCGGCGTCACCGCGCCGCGGGTCCGGCAGGGCGGCATCATCATCATCATCATCATCACCGCTACCATCACCATCACCCCGCCCCGCTCCCGCCCCGCGGCCGCGCCCCGGCGCTACCCACAGCGGCGATCGGAGCGATCAGCGCGGGGTGTCCGTGCCCGTGACCTGCCGGAGCAGCAGAGCTGTGTGATTACCCCGTGACTGTACAAAGAGAGAAGCAATAGAGAACATGGAAACGAAACAGCTCCTTAATGTTCAGGAGCAAGTCTGAGCATCCTTCAGCAGTGGCTGTTGGCTTTGGCCCGGGTTTTGCTGTGTCCCGAGCTCGTACTCCCGGGCGAGCAGCGAAGCCTGAGCTCCACCTGCAGCCACTTCGTGAGGGGGTCTTACAGCTACACAGAATTAACATGTGAAGTAATTTGACATCTATGAGTAGAAAGGAGTATTAACTTCATTATATTCAGCTATTTCTCTTATGTTCTGTTCTGAGCACTTTGATAGATAAATTTAAAAGACTCCTACTTTGCTGTTATTCTGGGATTGAAAAGTGAAGGCTCTGCTGCTTCACTTTATAAATGAAATTGTAATTTTTGGTCTTAAGATGCTGCCTTTATCTTCTGTTAATGCTGATCTTGCTGAATTGTGCACATTAGGCTGTTAGCTCAATTTTGGTATAGTAAAGTACTATTCCTGTTAGTTCTTTCCAAAAATCAATCAGTTTTTTAGCATCTTTCACCCGTAATTCTAACAAATGTTTTTAAGATTTAGGCACGATAGGTAAAGAACTCTTGCTTGCACAGCCATTTTTGAAATGGTTCTATGCTGGATGTGGAGGGGATAAATGGTTGGTTGGTTGAATAGAAATGGGATTTTAGTGGCATTCCAGTTTTCACTTCCTTTCTGGGGCATTTCTTGTTCAGGGGTTAAGTTTGGGGTCAAATGAGGGAGGCCAGTGCCCCGTGATTACTCTGCATCATTTTCAGAAAGAATGAGGTGGGTTTTGGGTGAGTTTGAGCATAACAGCAGTGTTTGGATTCGATCTGCACACACTTCCTGGCCCGTGGTCCAGCCAGCTGCTGGCAGGTCTGCTCCATGTCTCAGCCCAGGTGGGCCCACAGCAGGGGACAGTGTTATAGGGTTGGGTGTCTGTAGGACGAGGTTGTGCCTGTGCTGAACCCTTCAAGGGTTCAACATTTCAGGGGGCAGTGGTTGGGGAGTGCTGTAGGAGGGGACTGTCAGCAGGCATGTGGGAAAAGCCAGTGTCCAGTGCCGTAGGAGAATCTGGTGGAATACAGGGGCTGGAGAGGGATCTCTGGGAAAGGAGCGTTGCAGTAGGTAGGTGGGAAGGTGTGTGGGTGAACAAAGAACGTTGGGGGCATATGTAGTGGTGGAAAAGGGAGCCAGGATAGGGTGGGAAGTGCTGGGTAAGAGGAGGGTGTGTGGTGTGGCAGCGCTGGGGGAAACTTGGCCGTGCTGCCCAGTGGAGCAGAGCACTGGTGACCAAGGACTGCACCCAGTGACAGGAGGCACCAAGCGAAGCAGTACAGCACCACTGCCTGGCAAGTGTAAAACAGAAAGTAAAGGTGCCTGTTGCAATGAAAAATCAAGTGGCATTACTAATACAAAAGTATTATAAATTGCACTTTTCATTTTTCCCCTTTTACGCAGCAAAATAAGTGATATTTTTGGTTTTGAGATAAACCTCAGTGCCATATACAGCTAGTGTGGAGTTATGCACAGTGATAGAAATAAAAACCTGCAGCAGAGCTGTGTTTATAATGTGTTTCATGGTCCAGGCAGCAGCACTTGCATCACAAAGAAATCTGAATTGCATTGACAGAGGATATTTGTGCAAGATATTGAGTACCTAAGCACCTTGACTCATATATGTGAGCATATGCTTCATTTTAAGAACAGATCAAACCCACAGGTGTGATTGTTCCTTTGCTTAAAATCAAATGTGTTTAAAGGCTCAGCTAAGTCAGGATGAGAGTGCTCAGCTTTTGTCGGCTCAGGGCTTGAAAGGTTTGATACAGCAGTGAGAGGGATTTTCCCTGGGACATCTGTTTCAGCCTCTTAGCCCAATTTAAAAATGTTATGCAATACTACCATAACTTTCTTTATTAATTGAAAGGGATGGAGAGATACCAGCTGTAGCCCAAGCCAGCAGAGACTTGGGTGGCTAAGCAACAGAAAAGGCACCATATTGAGTGAGCCAAAATTCAGTCTCAAAGTCATTTATTTTAACCAGTGACAATACGTTTAGACTCTAGTGTTTCGATTTGATTGATGGTTTAATATCATATATAATCTTTTTAATGAAGGGAAGCCATTTAAATATGTTAACATTTGCACTAGTAGTCTCCCATGTACATAACTGCATTTAATCATTACTCTGATTGTTTTTGTAGTTGTGTAATTTGTAGCAGCAAAATAACTATGTCAAAGCTGTGTTATCTTAATGAAAAATATGGTTACTTCTCTTTTATATGTGCTTCTTACTGTTCATGGATAAAAGTGACAGCAGTCTCAGTCTCAAGTATATTGCTAAATGTATAGTTGTCACTACGTGTGCTGTCAATTAAGAAATCAAAAAAAATTAATGAGTTTAGTGTCTTTTCTAATTCTGCTTTGTTTAAAGCCTCATTGTGATTTGTTATCATGTGAATCGAGTAATTTAATTTTAAGACTTTTAATGTTAAAATACATCATCATTAGTGATGTATCTGAAGATTTCACGCTCTTAATAATAGCGCTAAATCAAATTGGGAATCCCCTCTTAATCATCCAAGCTGTGCTCTAGTTCACACAAGCAGTTTTGGGGCTGGAGAGAAGTTTGGTTCCGCACAGTAACAAGTATTGTACCAAGCCCACGGCGGGAACAGAAGGGGCCGCGCGCCCCGCGCGAGGTGTCGGTGCTGGATGCGCCCCGGGCGAGGCAGCTGGTGTTGTATGCTTTTGTTTATCCCTTGCTGGTTTATGTAGCCTTTAGGCCAGCACATGAAACAATCGCTTCTACAGGGTCAGCTGCTGGTCAGAAGCAAAGTAAGAAAAGACTTTGCCTTAAAATGCCTCAGCCATCATTTCAGTGCAGCTGGCACCTGCTACTGGTGCGCAGCGGGAGGGTTAGGGGTCAAAGAGGCAGTTGTTCTAAACTCAGTGATGGCTTAAAGGGACTTGTAGATTAATCTGCTTTATTAACTTCTGTATATTAGATAACTATTGCAGTGAATGACAGTCCGTCTTTCTGAATAAGTCCCTTCACCTCATTCTCTTTTAAATTGGCTTTTGAGTAATGAATATTAAATAGAATACATTTCAGGGTAATTAAGTGGAAACATTAGGATGATGTTGTTTTACAATCATATCTATAAGTTTCTTGTATATTTATCTTGCATTATTACTGTTCATTGCTTTTTGCTAGCAGAACAAAAAGCATAAATGTTTCAATTAAAGAAGAGAAACTGGCCATATTTCTCACTAAACACGTGTCTTTGTGCTGCATAAATACTTTCAAAAAACAAATAAGTTTAGGGAGAAGTATAAAAATGTTTTATTCCTTGTTTACTCTCTGCAATGTAATACTTTACTTAGAAATGTTTGATTTCTGCTGGCTGTGGTTGTTTTATATAAAACACTAAGAGGTGCTGGTTTGGGGAAGGGCAAAAAATATCACTGTTCATAGAATCTAACTAGTGATATGAATAGCACCAATAATTTTGTAAAGTTCACATTATAATTCAAAATCCAGTTAGAAGTGATGCTTGCAGTCTGGAAAGAAAGCAATATCTTTACAAAATGGATAGGGAAAGGTAACAATCCATTCTATGATCTGCTACTGGCAGATTTGCCATGTGAGTGATGAAACTTGCTCTCAGTGAAGAAACCTCCTCCCCTTCCCCCATTTGGGGAAAAAAAATAAATTTAGAATTTCACAATAGCAGCAGCTTACAAGGATGCTTAATTGCTGTTAGATCTGACAGCAATGGCTGGGGTAGCTCACAGGGCCAAGGTAGTGCCGGTGTTGGATGAGGAGATTCCTGCGGCATCCTGGTGGTCAGGGCTGACTGTGATCCAGAGCAAAGGCATTGGCAGGTGAGGGGGCTGGTTTGTACCCAAAACTTTGTAGTGACTGACACACACTAAATATGTGTCCCTCTTAGTCTTGGCAGATGTCTGATTTTCAGGACTCTGGAATTAAACCTCGAAATCCACATTTTTCTTAGGCTAATAAATTGCCGTCAGTTTTATTTGTTTGTGATCCTGAGAGATACTGAGTGCTCAAGGTGTCTTCTGAAATCATGGCACCCAGTTGGGTTTTTTCCCCTAGTGTTTACTTGTTTGGAGCTTTTTACTGAAAATTGAGATTCTTGTGCATTTCCATGTATGTCTCTAGAAACCTGCACAATTTTAAAACAACTAAAATACATGTAAAAAAGCCCCAATGTCACAATGGATTGATGAGATTGGGGAACACTGTTACTTTATCTCATCTTGGCCTAGCATAGTTTAGGTAAGCTTAGCTTAACATGAGCAAATCCTCCCAGTGCTTTGCTGGGCACATCAGACGAGAGACTTATCTGTTGGAAGAGCACCACACACAAAGGGCTGCAACACAACAAGGGGTTTGACCTTTCAGTAGAACCATGTTTCTGAATTCATGAGTTGTTTCCCTTTTAAAAAAAAAGAAATAGGAAAAATTAAAAATGAAGTGTGTGCAACCATTCTTTAAAATCTTTTTAGTGTGACAAGTAAAGTAATCTTCCATTGATACTTAAAAGTCCATCTGCAGAAATTCAGGCAGAATGTTAGAGAGATGCAATATCTATTGAAATGTTGAGTGTCAAACTGCCAGGGTAATGTATTTAGTATGAAATATAATATTCGGTGCATTTTGTTTTGATGACTCCATGAAATAGCCCTGTGCTCTTACCCTTTGTTGTTGTTGTGAAAGATGATATTCACCGAGAAGTGTTGGTGGCTGCTCAGGACACAGGAGCAATATGCTTATTACCAGCTTTATCATCTGTCTTTTGTGTTTATTTGCAATAGCTTTGGTTGCAGTTCAGTTCATCAGGATAACAAAACCACTTTTAATTGTTCCACAGAAGAAATTAGAATCAATTTATGAACAGTTTGAAAACAGAAGAGCTTGCAATCTGTTAGGCAATTGGTAATTAATACTCAGATTAGGCTTTTTAAGTTGTGTGCTGGTGCAGCAGCAGAGTGGGTCGCTGTGCCCCACGGACCATCCTTGCACAGTGGTCACACCCAAGCTGCTGGGTTTCTTCCACTCTCATTTCCTTCAAGGTGTGTTTTAAAGCTGGGAGCATCCTGTCCCTGCTGATCATCTCCCCATCAGAGCTAAGCTAAGGTAAATATGGGTAAAATAATTACCCTGGTTCTAATTGTCTCTGTGCCACTGGTTACTGTTGCTGTGTGGGGGAAGCCTCTGGCTCTGCTGCTGGCAGGCGTCCACACGGTCTGAGCCCACGCTCAGGTTCCTGCAAATCCCAGCTGCCCGCCAGGGCTGTACCAACAGAGCTCTGCAAACCTCCTGGTGATGCTGCAGGGCCGGGTGGGTTGTGTGAGAGATGTTAGGCTGGGCCTGATTGAAGGTGAGCACAAGCTTAAACCCAGTTTACAGATGCGTGAAGTTTATTCCCAAGGGTTCCATGGAGCCCACATCACTGGGTGTCAGCCTGAGGAGAGTTCTGATTCAGGGATAAGTGCATGCTCAGCGTGAGATACCTCCAGGTTCCTTGGATGGAGGATTTAGAGCTGATCTCATGCTCAGCCTTTCCCTTTATATGTAGATTTTTACATTTCTGGAACATTTCTGTGGATTTGATTTTGAGAATAGCTTCACACTGGTTTTAGACTAAATTATGTTATTTTTCCAGTCGTGGTATTTTCTGACCTTGTCTTCCCTCGCCACTCGACTGGCATTTTGGAAGGCCTTCTTATACAGAGATTTCAAAAGACTAGTGATGCAGCAGCCAAAGATTTTCAGCATTCCTATGCTGAAAATCCCCAGATGCTTTTGTGCATCAACCCCCAGCACTTGTTGCAAGGGAAGGCAGCGGAACTGGAGAGGAGAAAGGTGAAGGCTTGTGTTTGAGGAATTTAAAGGTGCACACTAAGTCCTGGTGTCAGTTAAGTGGAAACCTGAAAGATTTAGACATGGGACCATCTACATTCCTGAAGATAGACTCCTTCTGGAAGGTGTCAGTGTAGGTGAAACTGATGCTGCTTCTTCCAGGAGGATTAACTAACATGTAGCTGGTCATTCATAGTAGGCACCAACTTCACCCTGTGCTGGCTGTGCAAGAAAGGGGAGGCTCTCACTGTCTGAACTGGAAAAGATGCTCACGGATCTTGGGAGGTGAGCCTGTGTTTACAAAGCCCTGAACCAATCTGCTTCTTCATATGCTGCTAAAAGCAGAGGGGACTGGGTATTAATTTTTTGATAAGGTTTTTAAAGAGCTCAGCCTTCTCATACATCAAATCATCCTGAAGTGTTACAAATTATGGCATGTTGTGCATTCCAGAAGTCTCAGTTAATCACAATTCTGTCATCTTTAAAAGCAGCTGTAACACCATATAATTACAGCCACTTGTTTAGAAATGGCTGAATCTTAAATAAACAGCTTAGGTTAATTTAAAATGACACTGTAGTAGCTGTAACTGAAAATCTCTGCCTGCTACCAGCTAAAAATGCAGATTAAGGATTGATGTCACAATCTTAAATTATTCCAGCCTGAGGTGGAATAACCTGCTGTCTATCAGGAAGCACAGATGGATAGGCAGGGAAAAGCTGTGCAGATACACGAGTTTGTAAACATCTGTCAGCTACAGCAGATACCCAAATACAGAATCTTACACTTCAGGCAGCGTGCGAGTATGCGACATTCAACAGAGGGTTTACATGAAATTCAGTGCAGACAGAAGCAAGTCAACACACTCTGGAAGGTAATAATTAATGAAACATATCCCCTCCTCCCTGCAGAAAGAGGAGGGATTTGATTCATCAGGCATTGTCAGTGTTAACTGTTCTGCTTCCAGAATTTAATGTAGCCAGCCCTTAGACTAGGCAAAACTGCTCCATCCCATGAGACTTAGTGCTTTCCTATGGGTGAGTCTACAGTGGCCAGTCCTCGTGGGCGCCAGCCCACCCAGGAGCATGGTGTCCCTTAACAGAGATGGACCCAGTTCTGATAGGTGAGACTGGCCCTGAGTATGATAGTCCTCCCTATAAAAAATTCAGATGCAACTGTAGTTTGAAAATAACATGTTCTGTCATGTTAGAATGGGTTCTCAGAGGGAAGATGCTACAACTACAGTTTGAGTACCTGCTAGTGCAGGGCAGAGTTGTGCTGTGAACAGCTCCTGTGCAGGCTGGAGCTGCTGCCTGTGCCCAGCTGTGCTGTGGGGACTCCCTGGCACAGCACAGTCATTGCTTTGTGACCCTGTCAATGTCTTGGAAGGCAGTTCACTGCTGCCTAGAGGTAGGGAATGGTGAAAGGAAGCCTTAGCTTTGGAGACATCTTTGCCCTCCTGATCTGTGTTACTGTGCTGTCACATAAAAATGAGAGGCTCTGGTGCAGTAAACGTAGTGCCACAAGGCAGGGGCTGGCACTGGCACTAAACTGTCGCCCTGAATGTGCCCTTCTGAGGGTGTGATTATGTTTCTCTTTCAGAGACAGACAGCTTTGGCCTAAATTCATACAATTTATTTTATGATTAATTCTGCTGACTCATGGTGTGGACCTGCTTCAAGTGAATTCCCACACTCAGCCCTTTGGCCAGTTCTAAGGACATGTGCAGGAAAATGCCCAGATTCACGGTCTCTGTAGCTGCTCCTTTTTCACATCTGTAGCCATCCCTTTTCCAGCCCTTCTGAACACTGGGAGAATGGGACTCTCCCACCAGGACATAACATATAACTGTGAGAGTGACACTTAAATAATATTTCAGTCCATCAGCTGCAAGTGTATACTAGTTCATGGTGTGTGGGTGTCACCCGGGTGCCTTGTCCTGACACCAGGGTTGGGTTTTTCCCAGCCACTTATACCTTAATTCTCATAAAAGCAAACAAAAAGGCCAGTGCCAGTGAACTATTGCAAAGGGAGATACAGGATTGGGGCCCTCACGGGTTTTAGCTTCAACTGTTAAATCATGAAATTTTAGTTCCTAATGTTTATTTAAATATATATAGTGGAAGTGTGCATAAATATGGTGAAATGCTATATATTATGAACAGAATCTGGAGGAATCTGGACTATATGGGTGGAATGCCAGGCTTGGTCTGAGGGCAGTGTGGAAGGCTGCTGGGAAGGGCTCTGGATGCTATTGCCCAGGCTAATGGGTTGCCCATGTTTTCTGCCTGATGCCTCTTCTCTCCCTCCCTCCATCCCTCCATTCCTCATTCCATAACTCCTCCCTTCTTGTTGTGCCTGTCATGGAAATTGGCAGCAGGATGGGCGGGAGTTAAGAGTGGAAAAGAAAAGAAAAAGGCAAGAAAAGAGGGAAGAGAGGGGAGGTGAAGGGAGGGGAGGGGAGGTTTACGAGGGAAAGGTTTGGGAAGGTTTGGGAAGGTTTGGGAAGGGAAGGTTTGGGAGGCTTTGGGAAGGTTTGGAAAGGTTTGGAAAGGGAAGGTTTGGAAAGGTTTGGGAAGGTTTGGGAAGGGAGGGTTTGGGAAAGGGAAGGTTTGGGAAGGGAAGGTTTGGGAAGGTTTGGAAAGGTTTGGGAAGGTTTGGGAAGGGAAGGGAA
>NW_016690512.1:0-22939 GCF_001604755.1 Lepidothrix coronata | reverse complement strand
GGGAAGGGAAGGGAAGGGAAGGGAAGGGAAGGGAAGGGAAGGAAGCTGCAGTCTCACGACTCTCCCACAGTTTGGCTGTCCCAATAACACTTTTTCTTGGACTAATGGGGTTTCATCATGCGGGGGAAAGGCACATGATTCTTAAGCTCTTTAATATTACAAATCTCATCTGATGTGCTCTTTCTGACAGTTAAATATTTTTAGTTCAGGAATAACAGGTTTGTTCTATCTTTCATGATAAATAAAAGTTTTAGTTTTCTTATTTCATCTGGAAATTTTAGCTTTAAACATGGAAAATATCAGTGTGAAAGTCAGGCTTTCTAGTAAAATAAATATTTTAAAACAACAGATTAAAATTTAAGGTATTTAATAATCTTGAGGCATTTAAATCTTCCTCGTGTGATTGGTAAATGATGATCCATTTACTGATATAGGAAGAATTGATGATAAAAGAACTAAGAATTCCAAAGGATATTTAAATTAATAATCACAGCTCCTAAATTAAGAGCAGACTGTCTGCATGTGGAGCTATGTAAACCTACCAAATTTTCTGTGCCAAACAATGAAAAATCTGAATATTTTACCGATCTGAATGGAAACAATGAGTGTTATTACCAGATGAATATTCAATTAAAAGCTGTGCATGTTCTTGACCATTCTAAATCCTTTGGAAAAGAGACATACTGCTGTCTCTGGTGTTAATATAATGTTCTTCATGTTGAAATTTGATTAGTTGCAGCAGAGTAAAAGATTCATCCCAACATATGGGAAAGAGAAATAAGTTACAGTACCTACAGTGATGCAAATGTTCTATTGATAACATGGCACAGCAAAAACAACCTTTTTAATGGAAGGGCAGTTTCTCTTCCTGCTTCATTGAGAAGAAGTTTTCATAATGAAGGTTATCTTGACCAACATTTTCCTCCTCCATCCAAGGCTCTGAAGGAGGAGAAGCTCTGAGGAATTAAATTATTGGAAGAACAGTTCTTTATTCTTGCTAGTTCTGCCAATAGCTCCTTTTGTAAAGAACAAATATGTCAGGAGAAACATTACTGACCCAGACAAAGTGATGCCCTGTGTTTAAGAGAACAGAGGCAAGGTCACTGTTTTGAACTAAGTATAAAATAGTTACCTCCTTCCTTTTTAATGCCTCTTTCCCCTCCTTGAGACCTTGTTTTGTGCCTGAGTCAGCGCCAGGCCCGGGTCAGCCCCAGCTGTCCCAGCTGCTGCAGTACCGTGGGGCTGGGCAGGCTCTGTCATTCTCCTGAAGCAACACATTTCTATTTCTACTAATAGGGTGTTTTCCACCTAGGAAAAAAATCCATGTGCTTGATTAATTCTGCTTCTGTGCCCCACGCTTTGTCTTGCCATTGAGTTGCTTTGTGATCACCAGTTAGATGATGGAGAGATGCTCCCTGCAGAGCTGGAGCATGCAGGCAGTGCCATAGCCTGGCTTTCCCACTCACACCTGTGGGCTAAATATGTGCAAGGACCCCTGAACCCCAGCAGCAGCTTCTGACTCCAAGGGAGCCAAATCAGGGGTTACATGAGGCCTGAAGGAGGACGCCGCAGGGGTCACCTGGAAGAAGGTGTTCTATATTATGTGGAAATAGTAGACAGGCAAGACAGGGAGTGTCAGTGAGATGAGATGGAATGAAAGCCTGATACCTCTGGTCAAGGCAGAGTTGAAGTCTGCTGCACCACCAGTAACCCAGTGCTGTTTGCTGGGGCAAAGCTTTGATACAAAGTAGAATGAGCCTTGTCCAGATGAGTGGATGAACTGGTGCAGGCTGTCTCCCTCAGAAAGAAGCTCTTTTCCAGCAGAGTGGTCTCCTTGGCTGCTTTCAGTGCAGTCTCTCGGGGGGTGTCAGCAGCACTGTAAAGCAAAGAAGGATTTGCAATGCGCAGTTTGCTGTAGGATCATGCAGAAGTAGCACTAGAAATCAGAGCTACGGAGTAAAACAAAGCAGCGGTGACTGCTGAGAGAGAGAAATATGGAAAGCAAAAAAAAAAGAAGTTTAAGGCTGTTATTATGGACTTTTGTGCCCTGCATCCTGTAATTAGGCTCAGTAATTGCTGACTGTCCTCTGCTCATGCAGTAATACACTCCTGACAGCCTCCACAGAGATCTTGGTTTGCCCTGATTTTGCACGTGCAACTCTTAGGTCTAGGCCATGCACCCTGATTATTTCTCTTTTATTCTTTGCAAGAAGTGGGATGTCTAAGCCACCTGCAAAGACAACATGGTAGGATTCCAAATTGTCCACCTCTGCAAGTAATAAATTAACATAACTTCAGAACAGGCATTACTGGCTGTTGCAGAGCTCATGGGCAGATGTTTGTTCCCACTAGTGCAGAGGAACCACTGGGCCCAACAGTTCCTTTCACCACAGCAGGTGTGCGTGTAAGCACTCAGTTCCAGTTTAGCTGAAAGGAATGGGTTGGCCCATGATGAAAACAATCATGCACAAGACTGGGATGAGTACTCCCTAACTCTTGAACACAGTGGGGGGCCCTGTATGGCTAATGATTTCTGAAAGGGTTCCCTTTCACTAGTCCTTAAGTGTCAGAAGTGGAATGAAAAACGTTTGACAGTAGAATCTTGTCAGAGAAAAAGCTCAGAGCAGGAAGGAAGGTTTCACCATTGCCTGTCCTGGTTGACCAGTATCAGAACACACAATTAGTAGTCATTATTATTGTTACATAGGTTGGTTGATATTGGCTTTGTTTTTATGAATTAAAACATTCATTGTATTCCTTGCTTCTTTCAGTGCTGTTAGTACTACTTACTCATAGAGACAAATAGTGTTTTCCAGGGAAATTTTGGAAATTTTGGTCATCTTCCATATTTAGGCCAAAAACTCCTAATGTATTTGCTTTGCAGTTCATGAGTTATTTGGTAAAAGTGAAGTTTGAAGAGATGGTACTTTCCTCTGGGTCAGCTGGGACCTGAGCATGCTCTGTTCAGGTTAAGCATCATATTGAAGGTCTCTCCATGCTTAGCACATTTTTTAAGAAATATGGGCATGTGAGGTGTGGTGCTCAGACAAATTCACAGCTTGAGTGAGTTTGTTTTATTACTTAAAAAAATGTCTCTGTCCTACCAGCTAGCTTTGTTACAAACTACAGAGATGAAAACCTAGTGAGGAATGAATTATAAGAAGTCATAATTATTCTTCATGTTTGGAAAACAAGCCCCTATTAGTGTTCATGCAGAGGTTTGGAATTGTTTGCATTGGTTCCAAAGCAGCATGGAACTTTTTGTCCTATGAGTAATGGAAAACAGTTTGCCTGATACTTTACTGTGAAGTCAAGTGGGGAATTGGCCTTTCCCATGCCAGACCATATGTTCCTAACCTAAAAGCTGAAATTATTTCTGGATCTCTCTGTTCCAGGTGATTTGTAGTGCTAGGATTCATCTTTTTCATTTAGTGAAACATGCTGTTTGACTTCGCCTTGGTCAGTTATTACAGGCTAGTTTGCAATGTGGCAGCTCTCTGGAGACCCGGCTCGTAGCTACTCATTGGCCTAGAAGAAAGGATTTAATGATTTTCTACTTCCTCTGTGTTTGGTTTTAGGGTGTAGATATTTTATAAACGTGAGTCAAACTATTTACTGGTGACATTTTACAAATTTTCACTCTGTTTAATCTCTGAGTAATGTTTTTACGTTTGTATATGTTGTGGCCTTTGGCGTTCCAGACTAACATGTCTCAAGGATGTCTTAGAGCATTTTATCTTTAAAAGGATTCTATCGTTATTTTTTAATTTCTTTGTACAAAAATTGTGCCAGTCCCTAAAATAAGCCCTATCCTTCCCAGCTACCCACACCAGAGGTACAGAAGTACAGCAGGATGAGAAGAGGGCTCAGAGGTAGGGTGCTCCATGGGGCTCTGGATGGTGCCAGCCAACGAGCAAAGTGAAATGTGCAGCTTCTGTTCGGGTGCCAACAGAACCCAATTATGTGAGCAGATAGATCTCAGTGCTTTATAAAGCTGATGAAGTGGCTTTATCCCTGCTGTACAGCTCTGTAAGCCAAGTCACAGAAGTAAAATGTCCAGACTCAGAGGTTGGGTCTGTAACTGTGGTGGAAATGGTACAGATTTATAGACCTCTTGCTGTAATCACAATTGCCTGTGTTGAAAGAGGGAGTGTTCCCTTCCAGCACCTGACTGTGTCACATGGAGAAAGGCGGATGCAGGAAAACCAGAATCTTGAGGAGCAGCCTGGGATTCCTCTGAGACTTGTACAGATCTGGTCACACGTGTATTGATCTCTGGAAATAGTGTCACAATGGGGAAAATCCCTGTAGTAAGCTCCAAAGCCTGTACCTTAAATTAACACTGCTCTAAATCTCAGTTCATATTTGGGTTTATTTCAACTTTTTCTTTAGAGCTGAGCTTTGGCATTAATTTTCTTTAACTTTCTTCACCTGGTAGTTTTGGTTATGGAAATTTTTCTTTGGAAGAATGACTTTTGTTCATATAGGAAATGTCAGTGATTCCAGCAGGGTTAGTAAAGGTTTCATGAGTTTTTCCTTCTCAGCATATCACACAGTATAAAAGCAGCATCCATGTTCGTGTAAACATGTCTGAATTTTCTTTCAGATGATGTCAATCCTAATGAACACCATCATTTTTGAAGACTGCCAATGGTCTGTGTCAAGATCACTGCTTGGACTTACACTTCTCGATGAGAAAGTAAGTGTTTAACAAATTCCACCAGATTCACTCTTCATGTGCCAGCATAGTTAAAACATGGAAGAGAGCTGCCTGTTGCCCTTCAAATCACCCATCTCTTACCTTGGGACTCTTGCTCCATTATGCTCACATTAGGAGTGGAGAGTAGGTTTCAGCTCATGCACTGTGTAAGTATCTTATAGATTAGTTCACACAGGTTGAGTGGCTTAATTTTGATGAAAAAATCCTCTCAAACTTTTACCCCAACTTTTACACCCAAACTTGGATCATGCAAGTATACGATTAACCTTTTTCTAATGAATGTCTTCACGTTTCCAGAATCAAGCAGGCATAGAGGTTATGAAAGCTCATTGGGCTTTTAGATAGAAAGATGAAACAAGAATGCTGTGAAAATCACATGAGAAAAATTGTTTCCTAGAAAAATAGTTAACCAATTTCTTTCTCTGAAAGGTTTCCCAGGAACAACTAGCTTTGGGGGGTATTATCTGAGCGCAAGTGCTTAAGTGCTGGCATTGATTGCAATTTGGATTGTGTGCATCTGTGGCAGATTCTGAAAACCAGGAAATACTCTGCAATTTGCCCTTTCAATACAATCTGAAGCTATGAATTTGGATATACCCGTCATGTTTCCCTGGTGACTTAATAGAGACAATATTGTCTGAAAAGGAAGCCATCTGAGTAAATGCAGGCGTGTTGATCTAAATGTGTGCATTTTTGTGTGGCGAGCTGTCGTTTCTGAAGATATTGACCTGTTGTCTGTGCCTTTCTGCAGAGCCGGCTCTAACTTTATTCTGAATTGCTTTATTTCCTGGGCAGTCACAAGCCTCAGTGTATTACTGCTTTGGAGAATGAATTGTCTATACAATAAGAGGGTGCTGGAAAAAATCAGACACTAAGATTAGCAGCAACCGCATACATTAAAATTCACACTGAAATCCCAGCCATGGGAGGAAACTAATAGAAGAAGAAAATACATCAAGAAAAGAAGCACTGTCTCATCATTCACCTGTGCTGAAGGATCCAATTTTAGCCATATCCAACAGCACTGTCATTCATCTTCTTGGTGTGTTATTGTGATTTAAATCCAAGCTCTATAAGAGAGAGCAGTTCTTTTAAAATGATTGAGAGGGAATAAGGGCAAATTCAGTGTTTAGGAAAACTTTATGGCATCACAATATTATACTTTACAGATGGAAGCAATATTTCCTACTTTGGAAGGAAAACTAATCATTTTCTATCTGCTCTGAGTCACTGCATCATTATAAAAGTGGGAAATAAGTAGTTTTGCGCATTCCCAATCTTGTTCAAGACGACACTTTTGTTTATATAATGCTTCTGATTTATAGCGTTTAAGGATTAGCCTGACTACATATTAATTATGTGGTTTTGATACTTCAATATAAGAAGAAATTAAATATTTCACTTGAAGATAAAACCATAGAGCTGTAAATCATAAGGAATAAATTTGTGACTGGCAGAATACTCTTTTTACTGAAATTAGACTAGTTCTAATGATTGTGGGGTTTGCTTAGCAGACATGGATATGTACAAGCACTTGTACTTACGAACAAGTCTTACATTTCTTTTGCAAGGGTGGAGAACAAGAAATAGGATTTACAATATTTGTATTACCCCTATTGCATCAAGGTTATTTATTTCATGTTCAGAAAAAGTAGGACACGTACTTATATATAGCTGTAAAAGTCATCTTTGCTTGGCTCATTTCAGTGCGCTGCTGATTTATTTATTGGGAATGGGTTCCTTTATTTCAGGTAGGGTCTCTGTCTCTACAGTTCCTGAGATAGCAAGAACACAGTTACCATGTTTTACTGCTAGTTCTCTTCTCCTTTTGTTTTAATGAGATCTTCTTTGCCTATAATTCATTTCAAAGGGAATGTATTGCGTTTACTTAGTGACTCAGAAGAACTGGCATTGATACATGCTTGCACCAGTAGGGTTAGTTAGGCCAAAATGGGAATTGTACCCAGGGTCCACCCTAACATAGCACTGAGTCTTTTGAGACAGCAGCAGCTCAGCATCACTGGGGTGGTTGCACGTGGCTCCTGACATTGTTTCCTTACTGAAGTGCAGCAGCAGATTTAATTTAAATGCTGGGGCAAGAGTTTGGCAGGAAAACCTGTATCCTGATAATGCATTAACTGTCTCCCTCTTGCTGTTGTCCTTCAACCAAAGCACACAGGCATTCGCCTGCATGGGCAGAGGTGTGTTGTTTAAGGCCTTGAGCAGCCTAGTGTAACAGAAGGTGTCCCTGCCCAACCCCAGAGGGGTTGGAACTAGATGATCAATGGTTCTGTGATTGCAGAGAGGCCTCAGAATCTTTAAAGCTTCTTAACTGAAGGATGGTCAATTTAGATTATATATAAGGAAAACATTTTTTACACTGAGGGTGGTAAAACACTGACACAGGTTGCCCAGAGATGTTCCATCTGTGAAAACATTCAAGGTCAGGCTGGACAAGGCTTTGAGTAACCTGATCTAGTTGAAGATGTCCCTGCTCACTGCAGGGGGTTGAACTCAGTGACTTTTAAAGGTCCCTTCCAACCCAAACTCTCATAATTCTAAACCCCAGGGCTCAGAACAGCTCCATGGTATTGATACATGGATGTCATGGGATGCTGTGTTCAGGAA
The DNA here is from genome assembly GCF_001604755.1 of Lepidothrix coronata. Lineage (NCBI taxonomy): Eukaryota > Metazoa > Chordata > Aves > Passeriformes > Pipridae > Lepidothrix > Lepidothrix coronata. The sequence continues at coordinate 15,591 of NW_016690512.1, read as the reverse complement.
TGGTAGGCAGAGATGTTATTCCTTGCTGTTGCTTGAGGATGCTGTTGATGCTTTCTATTGTAGGGTTGACTGAAGTTCCTGGAACAGACACTGGACAAGGTCTCAGGGTTGTGGCCTTCAAGTGGCCTGAACTTTGCATTTGTCACTGTGAGACAGGGCTTTGGTGTTGGGCACAGGTCCTTTGCACCTGCTCCCAGAAGATGTTCCGTTTTGGTTTAGGACTCCTAAGTGGTTTAGGACCCAACTGTGTGATCAGCTCCTGCCTCTGCTTCCAGCACTGCTGCATTGGCAAAGACAGTAACATGGAACAGGGTGCTTCTGGTTTGAGAGGAACTGTGCTGAGGGCACAGAATTTGCCAAGGAAACATTAAAGCAAACACTTCCCATAATCCTGTAGAATTGTCATGGCTTATCCTTAGTGTTACAGTTTTACTACATTTTCTTTTATTATCTCACATTTTTGCATGTGTACAGAAGAGCTGTAATTTTGATGGTAATGGTGTGTGTTTATTTTGAAATTTGTTTAAGGTTTAAATAGGTTTACACCTGTTAAAGGTTTTTAAAAAAATCTGGCAAACAAATCTCAGACTTTCATGCTTTCTAACACTCTTCAAGTTACATTAACTTCAAAAGTCTACTAAATTTTGCATACTAAAAACTGATTTTCAGCCTACCTTCAAAAAGCTCTCTTTTTATGCGCCTGGAATTTGTGGAATATGGGCAATATTCCTCTAGACTGCAATATCAGACTGCTCAGAAACCTTGCCAGGTATGTGGGCACAGGTTTATCAGAGTGGTTCCTTCTCCTCTGCATAATTGTAAGTGCTTATCCCAGGGATGTGCTTACGCCCAAGGCCATCAGGCTCTGACTGACACGGCCAATGTAATAAAGACTAAACGGGGTTATATGACTTGCTTGGCTGTAGTAGCAAGGTAGTGGAGCACTAGAGGTCCCCTCCTGTTCCGTATTTCTAGCATAAACCAACATTCTTCTAAGGTAATACAAAGTTCTGCTTTAAGTAGTCCATAGATCGGTCAGAATATAATGGGAATAGTACTACAGAAAGGATAGAGATGATGGAGCTTCTCGAGAGCACACAGCAAAGAGCCCAAATTTGCACCATTCTGAAAAGACCTGAAAAGTGCTCAAGGATATTCCTGCTACCTCTCTCTCGAGGCTTTCTGAGATGGAACTGGTTAGGGGCCAATGCCCACTGCTGATCCCACTCCCCTCCAGTCCTGCTGTACAGCCGGTGCAGGTCGGGGCTCAGCCTGGACCCCGGCTGGGTCAGAGCCCTGCCTGCTGCTGGCCAGGCTCCTCACCCAGAGGGCAACAACGGCCTCGCTCACAGCTTCACCAGGTGAGTAACTTCGGGGTTAAATTTCCAAACCTCATTTTTAATATTCTCTGCTTTGCTACTGCAGTACTCCAGTGACCTTAGGGCCACCTTGCTGAGCACTCTGACGGCAAACATGGAGTCCTGGACCAGAGCTTCAGGAGCCTGATGGAAGGAGTTGAGCAAAATCTTTCAGCAAAGAACAGAGAAGGGTAAGTTCATAACACATATTCAAGCTGAAAAAAATAAAAGACAAATGGAAACTTTACCTGGAAAAAATGGTAACATAGGAAGTATTCCAGGTCACCTTAAACTGCAGTTCCTTTTGAAAGAAAAAATAATACCCTCTCGAAGAATTCATCCCCAGACTTAACAGAGCCCAATCATTTGGTAATTATGTGTTTTCCTGGTCAGAAATGCATTTCTTAATTTAATCCCAAAGTCAAGCTTTGCCAGACTGCAGCTGCTGTGCTTGGAACAAACTGCCTCATTTCAGCAGGTGAACCCCAGAGCTTCCCTTTTCCCACTGAAACCCCTCTGATAAAACCCTTGTTTCAGCCTCCAACACTGCCATTGCTCTGACAGAGCCTTTTCTTGCTGGGGTTGGGATCAAACAACTGCTTGGGAAGTGGCAGAATGAGAAGGGATCCGGGGGCCCACTTACACATTGTAGATAAATGAGGCAAGGACTATCTTTTTTTCTTAATATAAATCACAAATTCAGCTGATCTTGCCCTCATTTGAAAAACAGAATAGAAGCCTTCACAAAAGAAATGGCAAGTTTATCTGCACTTCATGATCACACTCACTTTTTTTTTTTCCTAGCTAGCTGTATTTTCTCTTCCATGGGCATTATTCAACCAAAGCAGACCTTGAGAAAGAATAGAAAGACAGCCTGAGTCCAGACTGGAACTTCCTGGAAAGCTTCAAACAAACTGGAAAGGAGCTTGGAGAGAAGTGATGGCTAAAACCATTTAGTGATTTTATTTCTCTGATTTCTTCTCTGTTTGTTAGTGAGAAGATTATGTTGGAATTTTTTAAATATCAAATAGTTTTTCAGTAGTTATGGTCTCCATAATTTCTTTCCTATTAAATTCTGGTACTAAAGGTGTATGGTCTGGCTGTGGATGATAGCCAGAGAAGGGGGAATTTGGAAGGAAACTCAGAGAAGCACAGAGATCACATTGAGGGCACTAATGAATCAGACAGACTCTGTGTAACTTGTACTACAGATCGGCAAAAGACCTGGGGGAAAGGCAGAGGTCCACTGGGAAGGAGGAAAAACCTGCTAAAACAAAGGAGAACTGAGCTGACAGTGGTGAGCTGTGTCATTTAGTCTCACCTTAAAGCTGGAAATGACCAGGGGATTAATTTGACTGAATGGTCCTTCAGGATTTAAATTTTAAAAAACTATTAAAAACTGAATAAAATTCATTGTTATAACTTGATAGTTTCTTAGTTCGGTATCTATATTTATTGAAGGCAAGAAGAGAATGAGAGGACATGGCCTCAAGTTACACCAAAGGAGATTCAGACATAAGGATATTAAGAGAAAATTCTTCACAGAAAGGCTTGTCAAGCATTGGAACAAGCAGTCCAGGGTAGTGGTGGAGTCACCATCCCCCGAAGTGTTCCAAAGCTGTGTAGCTGTGGCACTTAAGGGCATGGTTTACTGATGAATATGATGCTGCTTTGTTGGATTTGGTGACCTTAAAGGGCTTTTCCAACCTTACCAATTCCATGATTCTACAAAGTCCTTAAGATAACATCGTTTTCTGAGGACGTACTTCGATGTGTGTTTTCTCTGAGCTGCCTTATTCTGAGCAGTGCAGGCCTGCAGGACAGGACAGGGATCATGGATGATCCAGCCAAGGCTGGGGGGAGCTGGGTGGGGAATCAGATCTGCTGTCTGTGCTCACCCTGCTCAGGGCACAGACAGAGGCTGCCATGGCTCCAGCTGCTAGAAAATACTGGATTTGGCAAATGCTAGGCTCAAATACCCCTGTATTTAAATGGGAGAGCTCTCGGAGAGCCCTTCAGAGAGCTCTCGGACAGACAGTGGGGTGGAAGGTGCCTGAGAGCTTTTGTGGAAGTGCAGGTAGGGAGGGATGGTGTGAGGGGCAGAGGGATAACTGGGCTGAAGAAGTAGCTCGTCTGTCTCAGCTCCACCCACCTGGGTAACCTGGGGAGATCTCTGGGCCATCACTGCCCCCACAAGCAGTGAGGTGACACGATGGCCCTCTGGTCTCAGCTCTGGGTTTGTAACCCCTCTCAGAGTTATTATTATCAGACTCCTTTTAACTGCAATTGTTTAAAGTTGAGCAGAAATCAATTTCCATTAGTAAGGAAATAAGCACAAATGTAAAAAATTATGAATAGAATAAAGAATAAAGTGATAATTGCATCCTGTACCTCCACACACAGCAAGCCCCAGTTCACCACGCTGCTGCCAGACATCCCCATGCAGTGGAGGCAGGCAGGATTATTGCCCCTGATCCCGCAAAGAGACCTTTGCTGAGATCCCCTCAGTTTTGCAGGCACCTGTCCCCACAGTCCCGTGCAGGAAGGAGCCCTCAGGAGCCGTTCTTGGGGAGACTTTATTAGCTTTGCTGTTGTGAGCCAGCAGAGTCTGACACAATCACAGCAAAGAGCATGGAGGCAACAGACAAAGAACATTTGAAAAACTATAAATGCAGAGTGCAGATTTGTCTGGTACTTTCAATCATTTTTGTGTGGGTTTGGTATTGTTTTGGTGTTTATTTTTTTTTAATAGAATCACAGAATGGTTTGGGTTGGAAGGCACCTTAGAGATCACCTCATTCCAACCCCCTTGCCATGGGCAGGAGCACCTTCCACTAGACCAAACACATGGATGGGATGTGATAAATGGCAATTAAACTCTTCATTTCAGGTGAGGAATAGACCAAGGGAGTAGTTCCTATTTGGGCTGCCATGCAGGCTGTATGAGTTGTCCTTCAGCCTCAGATGTGATGCCACTGGACGGACTACACCTGCAAGTGGTCAAGTGTTGTGGGGCACTTTTGTGTGCTTGTTCTGTGCCAGATGAGTGGTGGTGCCACATTTCACCAAGCCAGGCTGAAGTCTGACACCTCTCCTGGGGGAAGAAGGGGGGTCTGGCCAGGGAGAGCCTGGCCGTGATGACCATCTGGACATGTCCCAAAGAGCCCTTTGCTGGGGCTGGGGAAGAAGTTGTTGCAGTCGTTTCCCATCTGACTTCTAAAATGTGTCACGAGTCAGTAGGCTGAGTTTATAACACTGCCCATACTGATATTCTCCTTGTTATTTTATAGAACTGGTTTCTGAGGGCACCTAGTGATTCTGTTTGTGAGTCTTCCTCTAGTTTTCTTTCAATTTAATATACATTATAGTTATTATTTTTACCGTTTCTTGCAGTGCATCTCTGACTCTCAGGTCTCCTTTAACCAAATGTTTGGGGTTCTTTTTTTCCCAGGTTCACACGTTGGTTGTGGCCAAAGCTTTGCACAGAGAAAGGGCCTGTGATCCTGGGGGTCTGAATATGATGAGTTGACAAGGACTTTGGAAACAGAACACGGGTTAATAAACCAACTCTGAAAGTTTTGAGACCCTGTTATGCTCTTGGAGAGATTTTTGACCCTTGTGAAAACTTTTTTTAAGATGTCTTCTGCCTTTTTGTGTCTCTGGCCTAAATGAAAGAATTTATAATAGTGACAACAGTGAAAAACCAGCCTTAGTTTGAACAATGTTTTCAGCCTTTCTCATCAAAATTTATAATCTTGTTATTTTATCTTTATGAAACAGTGTAGAAACAATACTTAACCAAAGAACAAAATAAATATGCATTCTTTCTAAACTTGTATCAGTTAATGATTCTCAGTTCTGCATGTAATAGCAAGTAATACCTCATCAGGTAAAACCTCCAAGCTCACTCTTGAAGACATATTTGTTTGAAAATGAGATGAAAGCCAGTACAAGCTTTATATGACATCTTTTTGAAACAATAAAATTACTATTTTTTACAAAATGTTATATATTTCTTTTCAGCACAGATGGTTAATGACAATGTGGACAACAAAGCAGAAGACTAAAAATGAGCAGGAAAATTAAGAATGTTACACAGAGTAAAATAAGAGTTGATGGAGTGAGTCTCAGTGAAGTACTGATGATATTTTAATTTCACAAGTACACATTTTCCAGGTCTTTGGAAACAGGGGGGTGGGGGGAAGCACAGAAGAAAATAAAGTTGTTAAAACACTTTTAAAAGAATGAAGTCTATCCACCACTACAAAAAAAAGGAAAGAAGATAGTTACAGAGACCTGTGGTGGGGAGCGTGGGGTGTCCTGCCATGGCAGGAGGGGCTGTGCCAGATGAGGAGATGCAAAATGAATTGAAGGAAGATCTAACAAAAATTAGAACTGCTTAAGCAGTAAGTCAATTAATTTTCAATGTGGAAAAGCTATTATGTGCAATTACAAACTTGGATTGGGAGTGGGTTGGGTTTTTTCATTATTTACCTAAGAAAAAAAATTTCACCTGTTTTTCATGCTGGCTGATATTTGTGAATTTATTCATATTTCACCACTGTTTAGATAAGAATGGGAATTATTAATTGTGACCAACAGGGAGGAAAAGTTCATACCTGTGTTCCTTACAGGGTTTTTTCCAGTTTTTTTCTTTGCAACTGTTACTTTTCTGCACATTTTAGTTTTAGGAACTGCAGCTGCAAGGAGGGCGTTTGGTTCAGCACTTTGCTGTTTGCATTTAAACTCAGCTCAAGAAAGTATTTCATGTGCAGCCAAAGCATCTGATTTCCAGGAGTGCTGAGCCCCTGAGAAGTAATGAATGGAGGTCACTGGAGAGCTGCAGGTTTGGGGTGTTGATGCTGTGTGCCAAGACATGTGATGTGTCACCACCTCAAACACCTGTGGGTTAGTACAGGTATCTTTCCGTTTTGGTCCTGAAAGGAAACAGGCACCTGTGCTGCTCAGCTGGGTTTTAAAAGCTGCAGAACTGATCTCCCACAGCCTTGGGGAGGAGCCCTGGCAGTGCTGCCTCCTGTGACAGCTCTGAGGGGAAAGCCCTGCCGTGGCCTCGCAGGCCCAGGTGAATGGCAGTGGGTTCTGTGCCTGCACTGTGTTTGTTACCCGGTGACACGCCATGGCCCTGTGCTCCCAAACCAGCCCCTTTTCTGGGTACACTGGCCGCTTTGCCAAGAGCTGAAGCTTGGCAGATGGAAAGGGAGAGGACAGTGCCCCAGAACTCATGTCCAAGCTTCAGGCTTTGCTCTAATACCCAGCTGCAGACTCCCCAGAGCACTCAGACCTGTCTCTGAAACATCCCTTCTGACGCATTCCCTGTTTACAGGTGAGGCCCCAAACAGCGTCTTCTAAACTGGGCAAACTGGAGATGCATATTGAAAGAGCGTTTTCACCTTGGTTAACAATTGACAACAGGAACATATTTAGAGTAGCTGGTTGTATAAGTACACTTGCTTTTAGGTTAGGAAAGGGAGAGCAGAGCAAATAGAGAGGTTTATGGCTCCAGGCTCTTTGTTAAGAGTTTACTCTCAGCTTTTTTTAAGGGGCCCGGTCGCAGTGGGGGCAGCCCAGGTTTTCCCTCGTGTTTAAAAAGCATGTGCAATGCCTTACACGGTTTTTGAAAAGACATAATTACCTTAAGGGCTTTGGAATTTTTTTCTCCTTTAAAAGAAGTGGAAACAATGGAATGGGAAATGTCAAAGGGAGATACTGCTCAGAGCCAAAGCAATTTCCTTGCAAGGAACCAACGTGATAATGCAAATGGCTGGGGACTGTAAAATAGGGCTGATTCTCCAAGCCCAAGTGCATTTTGTATCCTCAGAGTGAAAAGCACCAACTGCTGAGTGAGGTGAGTGTCTGTCCCTCTGTGAGCAAGAGCAAACCACCCCAGAGCTTCCTATGGGCCGGGCAAGCCAGGGCAGCACTGGGACAAGCACTGTCTGAATGCCATGGTCTGCTTGCAAAAGGAGGCTCTGAAGAACTCAGCTCCAGAATATGCACACCTTACAGAGTAATTTCTTAGCCTTGTTAATGTTTTATTGCACAATGTGTTTGCAATGACAGCAAACCTTTCAAACTGCAGCGGGATAACACGCTTCCTCACCGTATTAAAAAATAATGTTAGTGTAGATTTTATGTACCAGGGTGTAGACTGCTGCTAAGAGGCTGCTTTGACAACATTCTTTTTTGAGGTTTACAGAAAGCATAATAAAATACGTAAGTTACATTTCTACAAACAAAAACTATAACATAAGTTATTTATAAGCATGAGATACAAATGGTATCATGATAAATAAACCCTAATGGATACCTGTGGCATCCATCCTAATGTAATTTGCCCAGCAAAAGTCATATTTAGTAGAAAAACCTGGCAGCAGCTGTGTGTTGATATATAAAATAAGAATGAAAGAGGGAAGGAAGCGGTGCTGAAACCCCGGCTGCTTCCCCGGGTGTATCCACAACCTGCTGTACCTCCCTGCCTTCTCCTTCACCTGAGGCTGGCACTGCTGCTCGGGGAGACCAGATGTCTCTGCGTCTTTCAGGACTTGTCCACAATACCAGGATGTTCCCTGTCGGCTTCACTACAGCCTGATTTTATCAGAGGTGGCAGAAAGAAATTGAGCCCCGTCTGCCCATCATCCTCTGTGCTCCCTTCCCTTACAGCGGTGGCTCTTTCCCCAGCACCTCCCTTGTACCCTCCCCATCTCATGTAGCCTCAGCCATTTGTGGAATGATTCATGGATTCTGAACTAAAATAAAATTTTGGCTTTTTTGATATAACAGTTAAGGTTACCTACCCCACAAAGATGAGCTTTGGAACAGGAATTGGAACTACTGAGGCACGTTCATCTGTCAGAGATTACAGCCCTCATGAGCATTGGCTCTGAGAGTGGGGTTTAACTGCTTCCACCTGCTGGGACACCAAGGACAGAGAGTTTTATCAGTGTCCATGTATCCGGCCTGTCAGGCTGAGCTCATGGGGCAGGTGTCCTATCTCCTTCAGGTCGGGGTATAGGGAATGTCCCTTGTTCTGCTGGGGAAAGGGCTGCTGAAGGCAAAGCTCTGCTACCCCATCCTCCCCTCTGCCTGTGTGGGGTGAGGCTCTTCCCAGCTAGAGGCAGAAGGAGCACAGCCCTCCAAGTCCAAAGGAAGGGGCAGAGGGGAATGACTTTTTGCTCCACAGCACCAGAGCTCTTCCCACCAAAAAAGCGCAGCTGACTTAACCCTTATGGGCTGATGAAACGGTGGACCTGCTCTGCTGAGCACCAGGAGCTGAGTGCCTGCCCATGGTGCTGCCCCGTGAGAGCTCGACCACAGGCTGGCAGCCGGGGTCCAGCTCCATCGCTGGGATGGAGCAGTCACGCCACTGCTCTGTCCTGGGGCCTGTTGGCCACAGTGGTCCCCACCCAGGGGGGCTCAGCCCTGACGAGGAGGACCAACAGGGTTTCCCAGAGCCCTACAGAAGGTATGACGGTCAGGACTGCATCCCCTTCCAGTGCACACACCTCAGTCCTTGCCACTGTGTGTCCCTGGCTGGGCACAGCTGGGTATGGGCAGAGCTCAGGCAGCATCTCACTGCATGTTTTTGCTGTCCCCCTCTTCCTTCCCCTTCCCATGCCAGGACACAGAGTATCCATGTCCCTCTCCAGCCTGAACACCAGCGTCACCCGCCAGCTCCACAACAATGCTTCTTCCAGGGCTACAGCTGAAAAGCAACTTGTGTCCTCTGTTGTGCTGACTTCCACACGAATTGTGTGTAATCACTCAAAACCATGCTGTGTTCATGCAGGAATAAACGTTCAGAAAGGGCTGTGGAGCACAGGATCAGCCTTGCCCACCCCGAGACCTGCTGCCAAAGACAGGAGCTACAGCAGGAACATCACAGTGTCTGCTGCTGCTTTCTTGTGCAGTAAGATATTGCTGTTCTCTGTCACACTGTAGTTAAAAACAAAACTGAAAGCAATGAGTGATGCCCTTGTGGGGTGGCACATTCCCAAAGCTGCTGGTGCCTCCTGCACAATCAAGGAGCCAGACCAGCTCACAACCCTGAATTCTTGCGTGTTTAGGGAGGGTCTGTGGACAACAGAGGAGTTTGGTACCTGAGAGTTGACATGGCCTTGAGGAGGCAGTGTGACAGCTAGTGGGGCAGCATGAAGATGCTTCTGAAGACCTGACCTGTAGGTTAGATGCTGGTCAAACCCCTCTTTCTCCAAGTAATTGCCTTCCAGCTGTTAGGCAGTACCTTGTGTACCACTGCCGGTCCCAGGCCCAGATGGAAAAAGCCATTGCAGGAACTGGAGCTTCTAGACCTTGGACATACAGGACAGTGTGCTGGGGTTGTGGCCCAGGACATCACAGCCTGAGTGCTGAGGAAAGGACGATGCAAGAGGAGCTGGAAATGCAGAAGTGCAGCTAATTGGATGTACTGGGACAGCTCTCTGGAGCACTGGGAGTCAGACTCGGCTGGACCAAAGCCCCAGCGCAGCAGTTCAGCAGCAGTGGAATGTGCTCAGCAATTTCAGGTGTGATCCAGCCTCTTCACTACCTGGGCTCACTGAAGCCCCTGAGCCTGTATTTCCACAGCATTGTTTCAGGCACATTTGATGCTGCCACTCTCCCAGGATGAGCCCAATGGGCATCGCAGACCTGGGCACCACCACGACCACTCAGCTGTGCCAACTTGCACCTCTAACCCCTACAGCTGCATCACAAACACAGTGGTTGCAGGCTGTAGGGCTGTTCAAAGCATGTGCACTGGACAGGCTCCAGGCTTTGTGGTGTTGTCTCCTCTCGAGCCAAGCACAGCCTCCCAGCCCGTGCACAAGCAGCCGTGGTGGGTGGGCACAGAGGGTGATTAGCAGTGTCTATCACGTGTTTTTATTATCTCATCCTACAGGAAGCACTTTAAAAGCCAAACGGTGGCATTGGGCACTGCCAGGCACATTGAAGAATTCTGCAAGGATATGGGTCCTTTGAGGACACAGTCCTACAAGGACGCCCTCCCTACAGGGTCCTCCGTGTTTTGAGCCCAAAGACATTCCTGGGGCTGAGGAGTGTGTGTGTGCACCACAACCAAACATGGTGGCTGTGGCAGGCTGCAGCACATCCCCCTCCATATCCCCTCCATGGCAGTCAGGCCTGGGAGAAAATCTGGGTTTCAGGGATGAGTGAGACAGATGCTGCACCACTGTCCCCAGTGACTCCCAGTGACAAACTGGAGAGGAAACTCTTCTGCCCACTGGTGCCAGGGAGGTGGTCAGTCCTCTTACACAGCACTAATTACTTTTTTTCCCCTGCTTAACTATGTCCCCCCATGCCTTCACAGGTGGCTGGAGCAGTGCTCTCTGGCCCCGGTCAGTCTCAGTGACTCAGCCATGCTCCCTGACAGGCCAAAGGAGCCATGCCCCAGCCTGGCAGTGGGGCTGCATGGAGCTTCTCTCTGCCAGCACCATGGGCTCAGCACCACATCTCAGTTAATCTTTGTACAAGATGCAGAGTTTTAAAGGACTGACAATGCCCCCTCTCACTCCACAGCAGCCTTCCCACACATTCCCAGCACCCTCCCTTCCCAGCCTCCTCCTGCCTGCATGGCTCACCCCCTCCCAACCAGACACCATCCCATGAGTGCTGCAGCTGCCCGGCCCCCTGTGCTGGGCCAGACGCACCCGCAGCCGGTGCTCAGGTGGCACTCACAGGCTGTTTTCCTGGCATGCTGTGCCACACTGTGCCACGCAAAGGCCATGCTGTACTGTGCCATTCCGTGCCACTCCATACAAAGGTAATGCCATGTCATGCTGTGCCACGCCGAGGCCAGGCTATGCTATGCCACACTTTGCTATGCATGTCTGGGGCCTGGCCAGAGCCCAGCTGAGTATGGGGTTCCTTACACTCAGCTGCACCCCTGCGATGGGGAGCTGCGCCTGCCCGGGCGTTCTGCTGCCTCCCCGGGCCCGGCCAGGCCAGCCCTTAATTGGGTCCGGCTCCCCGATGGCACAGAGTGGCCGAGGTTGGGGCGGGCACGCCCATCTCCACGCCACAGTCACCCCGCGGGCCTCTGGCCCTGCTGGGGGTCGCAGCACCGCGCCGTGCCAGGAGGACCTGGGGACCCGGCTCCGGCCCAGGTCGTGCCGTCGGGGCCGCAGATCCGCTCGCTCCGGGTGGGGGCCGGGAGGGAGGGAGCGGAGCCCGGCAAAGAGCCAGAGACCGCGGCATTTGGCAAAGCGGAAGCGGATTTTGGGTAGAAAGCGGTGCCGTGCGAGGCTGTGCGGGGCTCTGTGCGGGGCTCTGCACGCCCCCAGCCCGCGGAGGGGCGAGGAAGACGAAGCGGCTGCGGGAGAGCTGCATTTAAGGATACCATACGTCCGGGGTTATTAATTATAAAGCATAATTAAAGTAAAACTGCAGAACGTCAACATATTAAATTTAAAAGCTAATATTAAAATAGCGTTAATATTTAATAAGGTAGCTGAGCGTTACAGAGCTGTACGCTGATACTCTATATTTAACTGTGTAAAACCAGGAGAGTTTTCCCAAAGAAAAATGTATTGTTTAGCTGATTATCAAAGACTCTGTGATATATTATCCATTTCACAAAAATAATATAGATATCTTTTTAAATATAGTAATAAAAACATACTAGCGCCTTTTAAATATACTATTACTTACCACCCCTTTTCATATTGTACTATCACAGACACTTTGGAATTGGTTTAAAAGCACATCATTCATTATTCAAAGCTCATCTTTGCATATTATTCCAGCTCAAGTCTGCCAGGCTCCCTGTGAAATCGTTCACAAAATTGATAACAGCAGACACACACGCAATAAAAAGATCGCCTTGGGCAGCCCGAGCTCCCATTATGCAGATCGAGCTGCAATTTTCTCTAACAAAGCCTGCCCTGATCCAGGACTGGGTGGCACTTTATTTTTTTCTTTATTTATTTAGCCTCCACGGATTGCCTTTTTTTTTTTTTTTACCTTTTCCCCTGCTCCTTTTCCCCTCTGCCCCCTCCCGCCACCTCCCGCTCGCCCCGCCGGGCCGTCCGGAGCGGGGCCCCGAGGGCCGGGCGCCCGCGGCAGCTCCGTTGGGGCTGTGCGGCCCCGCACCAGCTTGCGGGATCGCCTCAATCCGATTAGCTCCGCTCCGGGGAGCGGCGGCTCCGCTCGCACCGAGCGGGGACAATCCGATTAGGCTGCCCGGGGCCGGGGGTGGCAGCGGGCGGTTCCCCCGGGGGGCTGGGCGTTTAATAGCCGTGTTAATGACCGCCGGGCGGGGCGGGGCTCGTGTCCCTCGATGTCGGGAGCCGGGGAAGGCTCCTCGACGGCCTCGGGCAGGGACGAGCCTCCGCCACTCCCCGGGAAACTGCCGCGGCAGTTTCGCTGCGGCCGCCGGGCCCCGTCGGGGGCGGCGCGGGGCCGGACCCCGAGCCCTGTGCGGGGCAGGGGAGGCAGGGGGCGCACGGAAAAGGCACCCCCGACCCGCTTCTGCCGCGGGGGAAGAGCCGCGGGCAGCGCGGCCCGCAAATGCCACCGGCCGCGGGCGGGCTCCAAGCAGTGCCCGGCAGGTCGGTCCCGCTCGCTGCCGCTGAAACGATTCGGAGCGTTGCGGTAATTGAATCCTAAGGTTTAAAAACTAATCAAGTCCTTCCTGTCACCGCTCCGGCATCCCGGGCTCGCTCTGCCAGGTGCTGATCAAATGCCATTACATTCTATTAACAGGGAAATTCTATTCCCTGTTTTCATTTCCCTTTATAAGAGGGAACTAAGTAAATGCACTGAGCGTTATTTAATTGTTAACGCCTTGAGTCCCGTTCGGCCGTCAGGGACCGGCTGCAAACGCGCTCGGCGGCCGCGCCGGGCTCCACAAATTAAGCCTAAACGGAATCTACCCCCGCAAGGCTCCGGGCGACACCCGGCCCGGCCCCAGGCACCGCCTCGTCCCGCCGCTCCGCACTGCCGTTGGGGCGGGCGCCTGGAGTGGCCTGGCGAGCCTGGGCAGCCTCAGGGGGCCGGTACCGAGTCCTGCTGCGCAGGGTCGCCTCGGGCGGGCAGCGCGGAGCGGACCGTCGGAGGGTCGCGACTCCGGCAGGCCGGGGCTGAGCCGGGCCCGTCGGGCGGTGCGGAGCCGTCGGGCGGGGCGGGGCCGTGGTCAGTGCTGTGCGGGGCGCTGCGCACTGGAGGGCCGTGGTCGGTGCGGGGCCGTGGTCAGTGCGGGGCGGTGCGCGGTTCAGGGCCGGACTGGGGCCGTGGGTGGTGCGGGGCCGTGGGCGGTGCGGGCCCACCGGGCGGTGCGGGGCGGTCGCGGTGCACCCCCGACGTGCGGCCCGTCCCGTCCCCCCCCGCGCAGGGCCATTGTCCGCGCGCGCTGTGATGTCACGGCGCCCCCGCGCCCGCGCGCGCGGCCGGTGCGGGGCGGCGGCAGCCAATGGGCGCGCGGGGGGCGGGCGGGGCGGCCAATGGCGGCGGCGGGGGCGCACGCGGCGCGGGGCGCGCGGCGGGCGCGGGCGGGGACGGGGCTGCGCGCGCGCCCGCGCGCTCCGCAAAGTTTGGTGTCGCGGCGGGTCCGGGGCCGCGAGCGCAGCGCGAGCGGCGGCGCCTCCAGAGCGGCCACGGCCGAGGATGGACCCGCCGAGGATGGACCCGCCGGGGCCCGCGCAGGGCCAGCACCAGCACGAGCCCATCAGCTTCGGCATCGACCAGATCCTCAACAGCCCCGAGCAGGACAGCGCTCCCCCGCCGCCGCCGCCCCCGCGGGGCCCCGACGGCGCGACCTTCCTGGGCGGCCCCGGCGGCCGCGGCGGCGCGCCCTACCCGGCCCTGCCGGCCCCCTTCCCGGCCATCGCCGCGCCCTTCGAGGACTCGGGATCGTACAGTGTGAACCTCAGCCTGGCGCCGGCCGGCGTGATCCGGGTGCCGGCGCACAGGCCCATCCCCGGGGCCGTGCCGCCGCCCATCTCCAGCGCCATCCCGACCATGCCCGCCGTGCCCAGTCTGGGCAGCCTCAACTTCCCCTGGATGGAGAGCAGCAGGCGCTTCGTCAAGGACAGGTTCACAGGTAAGGCGCCGGGGCGGAGCGGGTGAGCCGGCTCCCGACAAGCAACGAAAGGGCCGATAAAAAATGTAAAACGAAATAATTATAGTAATGCGAATAAGAATAAAAGTAAAGGCGGCCGCTGGATGCTTCCCTCCCCCGCGCTCGGAGCGAGCCGAAAAATCGCTCTCCTCACGGCGTGGATAGCGCGGGGCGCCCCGGGGGGCGGCCGGGCCCCACTCGCCTCCGCAGCCCTTCGACGAGAGGTGGAAGCGGGACCCCGGGGAGCCGCGGTCCCTTCGGGGGCCGGCGGGGCGCGGGCGGCCGACGGGCAGAGCGGCGGCCCCGGGGGGGCGGCCGGCACCGTGCGGGCGCGGGGCTGATCCCTGTGCTTCCCACCCGGGCAGCGGCAGCGGCGCTGACGCCCTTCACGGTGACCCGGCGGATCGGGCATCCCTACCAGAACCGGACTCCGCCGAAGCGCAAGAAGCCGCGGACATCCTTCTCCCGGGTGCAGATCTGCGAGCTGGAGAAGCGCTTCCATCGGCAGAAGTACCTGGCCTCGGCCGAGCGCGCTGCCCTCGCCAAGTCCCTCAAGATGACGGACGCCCAGGTGAAGACCTGGTTCCAGAACCGGCGCACCAAGTGGCGGTGAGTCCCGCGCCCCCGGAGCCGCCCCGTCCCCCGCCCGCCGCCCCGCGAGCCTGGCCGGGATCGCCCCCGGAGCCGGCTCCCGGCAGCCGAACGGTTGGGGGTAAATTTTTATTATTTTAATACCGTAATTATTATTGTTCCTATTTTTATATTTTTCTTTTTTATAGTCCCCCATTCGGAAAACGGGGGATTATTCGTAAAAACGAGGGATTATTCGAAAAAACGGGGAATTGTTCGAAGAAACGGGGAAATAATTCGAAAAAAATCGGGGGAATATTGGGAGAAAACGGGGGAATATTTGGAAACGGTATTGCTGTGAAACACCGGGTTTACAGGCGCTTCCCGCCTCCCGGAGTCGCTCCGTTGGCGGTCGAGCGGCGGCCGCCCGCCCGGTGTTCCCGGCCCCGGTAGGACGCGGCCCCGCTGCCCGCGGGGGATGCGCCGGCCGCCCTGCCTGGGTCCCGCGGCCCCGGGCCCGTCGCTCTCTGCGGGGTCCCGGGCGCGGGCTGAGCGTGTCCCCCGGCAGGCGGC